>NC_064628.1:115779987-116083018 GCF_023864275.1 Schistocerca cancellata | reverse complement strand
GTGTTACGACCCGTGGCTCTACCCTTCATTCAATCCCTGCGAAACTCTACATTTCAGCAGGATAATGCACGACCGCATGTTGCAGGTCCTTTACGGGCCTTTCTGGATACAGAAAATGTTCGACTGCTGCTGCTGCTGAAGGTACAAATTTTGGATACATATGTGTTGTGCAAGGCCTTTTACATCGCACAACTGTTCCCACTTCCCTCTTTGATGGCTAAGAAACTGAAGCAGTTGTCTGGTCGGTTTGTGCGGAAGCATCATGTCTTTAGGTTGCGCTCCGAAATTGTGACGAATCCACGTTCCCTCGGTAGGTTGGCGTTTCTGACGCTAAGAGGAAGGCGTCTGACTTATATGTTCGGCACAGCATTCTGACGATTAGTCAGGAGATATACTATACACCTTTACGCCTCTTCTATTCATCTTACTGGGTCCAGCGAGTTCTGATCCCCCTGTTGATGTTGGTCTTCTACATTTTAAGCAGAGATCTACCGAGACGTGAGATATTTTGTGGCTGACATGTTGCAGCGGCCGGTGCTCACCGCATAGTGTTTTTTGACCATCTGCGAAGGGATTCCATGGCCAAATCGTGTTGGACAATTATCACCGCATATTTGCCGGAAAATTATACTGCAGTGGTCTCCTCCTGGTACAGGGACGTCAACAACTTTATTTCCATCAACGAGCGTCTATATCGTATCGACATTAGTGGCACGGTTAAACGCAGTAGGTGTGCGCACAAGTTTACTTGTCGTGGTCACCTAGCAAACTGGTCCTGGCTCACGAAGCATTGTACTTTCCCCACTCGCTCTGGTGGACCTACATATTCCGCTGATATCATTTGCGGTCAGTTCCTTCCTGGGGGGACTAATACGGTAATTTTGATAGTTGGTCATTTTGAACATTTTGCCGTTGCTGGTGAAGGTGATGATGACCATTTATCTTTTCGCCAGTTTATATCTGCGGCTTACTGGTCCTGCTTGTTACTGTCCAGGTTTAGAGAATTCTTTGCCAATATGCTGACTCTTACTTTCAAAGACAGGGCGTTGAATAGTTTCAGCAGCAGCGGCTGAGCTCGTTCTACTTTTATTTTCTCGTCTTCGTTTTTCCTTTCACGCTATTAGTATTATTTTTGAAAAGGTACACAACACAGAAAAGGAGATATGAAACTGTGTGAGGGAGCAGTCAGTGCCATGGGATGGCAAGGCATTCTGCCTAGGCCTCGGGATTCGACTCCTGCTCACCTGGCTCCACCAGCCTGAAGCTAGTTGTGACCAATACTGCTAGCTTTTTCTAAAATGTATTTCCTGTCTGCAAGAATATTCAGATACGTCTGTTGAGCGTATTCTAACTAATTCTAATTTACTAGATCTAAACTGTCATACTTATGTTCTACATCTACATCTACATTTAAGCTCCGCAAGCCACCCAACGGTGTGTGGCGGAGGGCACTTTACGTGCCACTGTCATTACCTCCCTTTCCGGTTCCAGTCGCGTATGGTTCGCGGGAAGAACGACTGCCGGAAAGCCTCCATGCACGCTCGAATCTCTCTAATTTTACATTTGTGATCTCCTCGGGAGGTATAAGTGGAGGGAAGCAATATATTCGATACCTCATCCAGAAACGCACCATCTCGAAACGTGGACAACAAGCTACACCGCGATGCACAGCGCCTCTCTTGCAGAGTCTGCCACTTGAGTCTGCTAAACATCTCCGTAACTCTATCACGCTTACCAAATAACCCTGTGACGAAACGCGCCGCTCTTATTGGGATCTTTATCTCCTCTGTCAACCCGACCTGGTACGGATTCCACATAGATGAGCAATACTCAACTATAGGTCGAACGAGTGTTTTGTAAGCCACCTCCTTTGTTGATGGACTACATTTTCTAAGGACTCTCTCAATGAATCTCAACCTGGCACCCGCCTTACCAACAATTAATTTTATATGATCATTCCACTTCAAATCGTTCCGTACACATACTCCCAGATGTTTTACAGAAGTAACTGCTACCAGTGTTTGTTCTGCTATCATATAATCATTCAACAAAGGATACTTCTTTCTATGTATTCGCAATACATTACATTTGTCGCCGGCCGGAGTGACCGCGTGGTTCTATGCGCTACAGTCTGGAGCCGAGCGACCGCTACGGTCGCAGGTTCCAATCCTGCCTTGGGCATGGGTGTGTGTGCTGTCCTTAGGTTAGTTAGGTTTAAGTAGTTCTAAGTTCTAGGGGACTGATGACCTAAGATGTTAAGTCCCATAGTGCTCAGAGCCAGGCCATTACATTTGTCTATGTTAAGGGTCAGTTGCCACTCCCTGCACCAAGTGCCTATCCGCTGCAGATCTTCCTGCATTTCGCTGCAATTTTCTAATGCTGCAACTTCTCTGTATACTACAGCATCATCCTCGAATAGCCGCATGGAACTTCCGACTCTATCTACCAGGTCATTTATATATATTGGGAATTGCAATGGTCGCATAACACTCCCCTGTGTCACGCCAGAGGTTACTTTAACGTCTGTGGACGTCTCTCCGTTTAGAACAACATGCTAACATGCTGTGTTCTGTTTGCTAAAAACTCTTCAATGCAGCCACACTGCTGGTCTGATATTCCGTGGGCTCTTTCTTTGTTTATCAGGCGACAGTGCGGAACTGTATCGAACGCCTTCCGGAAGTCAAGCATAGTGGCATCTACCTGGGAGCCTGTATCTAATATTTTCTGGGTCTCATGAACAAATAAAGGGAGTTGGGTCTCATACGATCGTTGTTTTCAATCCATGTTGATTCCTACAGAGTAGATTCCGTGTTTCCAGAAATGACATGATACGTGAGCAAAAGACAAGATGATTATTTCAATGTAAGTTAACTTCACGTGATACCTACCCAATAAATTCCTGTTATTACAGAAAAGGGTAGTGTTTTTAGGTAGTAATCAAAATGTCCTCGGTCACGAGTTCGAATGGCGCGACCGCTTAAATTTTGATTAATAAACACCATTGGCTGCCGAAGATTTCCGACATAAAAAATCACCCTCATTCTGTCAAAGAACTTGTGAAAGTGGGCGAACGTATGGACAGAGGTTCAGGGCACTCTCTTACCCTTGGTGTGGGAAACTGGCCCTAAAGAAAGGAAGAATCATCAACGATCATCGGCATGAGGATGCAGGAGGCAGTGGAAACCACTGCATTAAAGACGCATAATACGTGGTCAGTAATTGATAAAGTGTCTCCGTTGGCAAAAGATTCCGGAATAGTCCCGTTTTCGGATCTCGAGGAGGTTAATGCCAAGGGGAAGGTGACTATGAGAAAAAGACTGAATAACCAACGAAAGGGTAACGTTCTATTAGTCGAGGCGTAGAATGTCAGATACTTGAACGTGGTGGGAAGCTAGACAACTAGAAAAGGGAAATGCAAAGCCACGCTCTAGATGCAATCGGGGTAAGTGAAGTGAAATGGAAAGAAGACAAGGATTTCTGGTAAGATAAGTATGAGGTAAAATCAACAGCATCAGAAAGTGTGACAACAGGACTAGGATTCGTTATGAATAGGGAGGTGGGGCAGAGAGTGTGTTACAGCGAACATTGATAAGGTTGGTTTCATCCGAATCGACAGCAAACCAACACCGACACCGATAGTTCAGGTACACAAGCTGACGTCGCTAGCAGAAGAGACAGAGAAAGTATATGAGGATAGTGAACGGGTAATGCAGTACGTAAAAAGGAGATGAAAATCTGATAGTCATGGGGAACTGGAATGCCGTTTCAGGGGGAGGAATAAAAGAAAGGGTTACGGGAGAATATGGGCTTGGTAATAGGAATGACAAAGACTAATTGAGTTCTGTAATAAATTTCACTTAGTACTAGCCAATAATCTGTTCAAGACTCACAACAGGAGGAGGTATACTTGGTAACGGCCGGGTGATACGGGAAGATTTCAGTTAGTTTACATCGTGGTCAGACAGAGATAATGGATAGTAAGACGCACCAAGGAGCAGATGTAGACTGAGGTCACAATGTAGTAGTGATGAAGAGTAGGCTGAAGTTTAAGAGACTAATCAGGAGTAGGCGGAAGTTTAAGGTTAGTCAGGCAGAATCAATACGCAAACAAGTCGTATAGGTAACTACTAAGGAATGACAAGAAACCCTTTAAGTTCTTTAAGGCGATAAATACAGCAACAAGGATCAGCTCAGTAGGCAGTACAGTTGAAGAGAAATAGACATCTCCAAAACGTCAATCACTAAAGTTGGAGAAAAAACATATGTACAAAGGAGGTAACTGCGGAGAGACAATGGGTAACAGAAGAACCACTTCAGCTCATCGATGAAGGAAGAGAGTACAAAAATGTTAAGGGAAATTCAGGAATACAGAATATGAAACGTCCCCTTTGAAAAATTATACAAGACTGTGCTTAAACTGACACACAATATTTTTAGCGCAACGCAATCTGACTTTCAAAAATCCCTACAAAAAAAATGGCCCTGACTAACACTAACCTATACGTTTCACAAATCGCTTACCTCACAAAAATCTCGGTTACTCGAACTACTGCAATACAGCGAGCGCCACTACTGCCAGCTAAATAAAAGATTCAAACTACGGAAGGCACTAACTACTAATAGGCATAGTTAGCAAATGAAAGATTTTAATAGAGAACAAACAATGTATTTACCTTAATAGTCATAATGTATAAAGCAGTTCATGACATCCATTTTTACAAATATTAAACCTCCGCCATTTCTCTCCCCACATCCACCACTGCTGGCGGCTCACCTCCAACTGCGTAACGCTACGCGCTGTTCACATCCAGCTGCCGCTGCCCAACACTACAATGGCAGACAACAATGCAAACTAGCTACAGACTGCACACAGCACAGCCAGTGATTTTGATACCGAGCGCTATGTGGCGGCGGCGTTACCAATATAAGAACCTAAACAGCCTACTTACATAAAGAAAACATAAACAGCCTACTTACATAGCCCCCATGCTCCCAACAAAAAATTTTACAAATTGTTTTGGGCACTGGGCAATACATATTTGTTAAAATTTTTCATAATCGTAATTACAATAACAAAGAAATCAAATGCACACACTTATTGATACAATGTTGTCAAAAGCAAAAATTTTCTCACAGTCCATAAAGACAGTCCAGATTGTTCATCACAGTAAAATTTCAGTGTTTTTTTTTTTTCAAAGTCTGAGCAGTAAAAGACAATGCACACGGAAGTTGTGAATTTCCATGCAGTCTTGAAGAAGTAGTGTTGTCCTTCCAACTGAAAGACAGTGCTGACTCTTGACATGCTGACAGGTAATGGGCCACAACAGAGCAAACCCACAGCAGAGTCATTCGACGTTTTGAAGAAGATTGGTAGGTAGGTCATCACAGAGCAGACCCACTGTAGTCCTGGTAGAGATTAAGGTATTGGTGGGCCACCAGAGGTGCAGATCCACTGCAGACCTTGTAGAAATAATGATATTGGTGAGTCAGCAAAGGTGTAGACCCACTGTAGTCCTTGTAGAGATGGCCAGCAGCCATCTGCTGCGACTGTGCAGGTGCACAATCACCATCGAAGAGTCTTGCAGATAATATAGCAAGTCCATGAACCACCACTTGTGCACTCACAAAGTTTTTGGAATTATCCATAGAACCAGCAATGCTGTTATCCAGTCCCTTGCTGAATTAGTAACACACGTGCAAACACTAACAGTCCCAACTTCTCACATAGTGTGCATTAGTATGACCAACAGAAATGTGTGCAGTGAAATGAATGCTTACAAGTTACTTAATTTGATGAACTGGTATCAATTACAATTTTATAACATAAGAATACAATTACGAAGGTACAAAATACATCATTAAAGAACATAACAATACAGATAACATTTGTAGTACAGGCTTTACAACAGAATAGAAATAAACATATACATCAGTGTTACAGGAATTATGACATAAGTAAATACATAAAAAATCAGAATAATTATTGAAACATCAGCTTCACACATGAGCATTAAAACAAAACAGAATAAATAATGTCTAAGCATATTTACAAGGTAAATAACATATTATTAATGCCAATTATATTTGAGGAGAACAGTATTCCTCATCATAGTGAATGTAGCTTAATATTAAAAGAAAAAAAATTCTATGAAACTACACAGAGACAGGAAGAAAACAAATACATAAGGGTACACGAACACATAGTGGGATAACACAAAAGGAAAGGACAGGGTTCGTTTTCAGTGTAACATTTGGTACTGCAGTCCAACCCAAAACTTCATTCCATAGATCGTTCGTCTTATTTCAACCTTTGCTTCCACCAAAAAAAATCCTATCCAAGCATGCTTTCTGTATTTTTCCCGTATAACCTCTCAGTGCATTTCTTCAAATTCATCGCAACTCATTCTTTTATATAGTCTACCCCTTCTTAAGCTAACTTAAATCTACTGAGCTCAGATGCTAAACTAAGGGACGAGGCAATGCAGCAGCACAAAACAATTAACACGAACAGCAATGACAAAAAATTCAAATTGGCAAAGTAAGCAACAATATTACAACTAATATGCAATGAGCAGCAAACAAGAAAAATAAAACAGTAATAAACTGGCTTAGCAGAGTAACACAAAGTCAAATTCAGTAACACTATGCCTGGCAAAAAGCAGTAACTTATACCTAAACATGACACAGCTTAAGCAGAAAAAATATTACAGTAAAAACAACAATGCAGATAAGGGGAATGTATATCGACATCGTAATGTCTATGTAATTAAAGTGGTGCACCACAACTTATTCTACGAAAAATATTACCAAGTAGTTGAAAAGAAAATTATGTATGCAAGTCCTGTGAAGGGAAATGTCTTTTTGTGCTCCTTCGTTTTTTTTTTTAAGTTATTGTTTACTGGATCTGTAGGCATAAAATATATATATTAGTACATTCATAAAATTTTATTTTAAACAGTGCTGCAGTGCAGCTAGAAACTAGATATAAAAGAAAATGAGCAAATAAATACATAAAGCAAGCCATATGGCATTTCTCACAACTAGAAAGACAGTAGTCATAATCAGGTGTATAGACATAAAAATAATTCTCGTCATTTCATAAGGCATTGCAGTAAATATCATAAATTAAGAGATCCACAGTGTTATCATGTTTTCAAGTTTGAGGGTGTCGTATTTACGATGCTTTCTACAAAGGAATGTCAACAGCGAGGATAATGGCCTCCCTTTTTTTTCTACCTGTGCCTCTGGAAAGGCACATCCTAATGGCTTTTTCTCCAAGCGTCTGACACAGCTGGGTGCCCACGACGCATTACGTGCAGGTGGTCACTTAACTTTCTTACAGAAATATTTATGACAGCAGTTTCCGCTACAGTGACAGTCTCATATAGATATATTTCACAGGTCAAGAATTTGCGTTACAAATCTGTAGAAACAAAATCCTATAAATATAACAGTGTCCAAAAATTTTCGCCGGCATTGTGATACATTCACGCATATACACACATTTCATAGCTCTTAAAGTACGATTCTTGGTTTCCAACAACCTTTTTCACAAGTCAGAGTCCCTAAACACTACTAATTATTCCTTACCTTACTCGTTGACACTTCTTCAATATTTCATCATAACAGATACGTAGCTTAATCAAATAACTCATATAGCATCAGCTTATTGATCATAAACATACCGCAACAGCATAATACACATAGTCATCGCAATAATTACATCATAACAACTCAGTCAACTCTCACAATCGTCATAGCTTCCTCCAATAATTAAAAAAATTCTCTGCTCATGTCAAAAGTGTCATCTGCCTCAAAGGTACTTTAAAAATCGTGATCCCATACCAAATATATCATTCATAGCTCTCATAATATCACAATGGGTCCGAAAAAATATGAACAGTTCACAAAGTACAGACAAAATACAATTTTGTAAGTGTGAAGTTACCCAACTGTGTAATTGCGTAAACATGTGTCACTGATGTAGTAAATAAATATGTTTGTTTCTCTGTTAAATAATCAGGTGGCTGTGTAATTTGTGTGTTAGAGAAATATGGTACTGATGTGTAAAGTTGTATAAGCAAATACCATATTAGCTAGGGCTCCTTGTGCTTGCCAAACACATGATACACAAAGTAAGCGTGTACCCCCTGAGGATTAATGTAATTATACCCTCAGGTGTTACAGATTACAGCAATGGAATGAAATGTATCACGGAAAACTTTCTTTGTAATTCAAAAATCTTTAAAAATAAATGTTTTAAGTACAAAATTAATCACTGAAATGCGTGTCCTGTAGCGCTAAATGTGCATCTTGTTGTAAGATAATCTCTGTGGAAGTGTCGTAGTTATCGTCCTCCAAAAGCTAAGTTCTGCAGAAGTCAATGTACTTACCTCATGATAAACGAAAGTGAAATGCTTTGCGTGTAGATATCTTAGTTATTACGCTTATTGTTGTGATGAAGAAATTACTGTGCTGTAACGTATTGTTGTGCTACAGAAAAGGCTGTCTCCTTGTAGCTATACCACAAAAGTTACTACTAAAACATGTCTTACTTTACAGAAGAATTCAGAAAAACTGTGCAGATATAAAACAGAAACACCGCAAAATCAACATTGTAAATTGTCACTCATTAGTAACGTCGTGATATAATCGTGTAGCTGTCACATAAACCAACCACTGTGTCATCTGGTATCTCTCAGAAAGTACTTTAATTCAGAATGTATTTTCAAGTAAACCAAAATGTTGCATTAAAATCTCATTAGCAGTACCTGTATATGTTCTAAGTATGTGAGCCTTATAGTCGTTACGTAATCGTGCAACTAACAAGCAAGAATGCACCCACACAATAACACTGTGTCGTCTGTTCACAATAACAATGCATTCGTAATTTCTGTTTAAATAAGTTATCTTGGTTCTTGACTGGATATTTAACTTCAAACATTGTTGCATGGTAACAGTTTCTAAGTGTGACAATGCATACTAGAAATGTGAAGTGAAACGTTTTATGGCAAAGACAAAGTTAAAAAGCAGATTATCTTTCAATAAACGGTTTTACATGTGAAATGTGGTGTAAACCTTTACTCTTCCTAGTACGCAGAGTTTCAACTTCAACGCAATTATCATGTGGTATACGTCGGATTCTGTAAGGTCCATTGTAAACTAGAAAGAATTTGTGACTCAAGTGTTTCTCCTATGTGAAAATGAATGAGCTTTAATGAGAACTTTCTGACCAATGTATAATTTCTTTGCATTTGCTTTACCATGTAGATTTGTCCTTTTGTTTGCTGCAGATTTTATATTTGCTATAGCCAAATCAATTATGTCCTTGTGTCAAAGTTTACGTGTATTCGGGAAAGGTACAAGCTCTCTGATTCTGTTCGGTGGTTCTTCATTCTTCAGTACAGGAGTAGGTGGTAAAGCAGTGGAATCATGAGGCATTTCATTCAGCAGATTTTGAAATAAGTGTAAATATCTGTCCCACTGCTGATGCTTTCTGTGACAATAAAGTCTGCAAAGCTTATTGATTTCTTTCATAATCCTTTCAGACGGGTTACAATGTGGTGAGTACAATGAAATAAAAACAGGTTTGATTTTATGATTCCGAAGCATGCGTGACCAAACAGCAGATCTGAATTGCGGTCTGTTATCTGAAATGACTTTACTAACGTGTCCAACTTCACGTAAGAAATTTTTAACAAAGGCGTTGGATACAGACCGTCCAGAGGCTTTACGTAACGGAGTGAAAGAAACAAATTTTGAAGTAAGTTCAACAGCGACTAGAACGTACGAAAATCCATTAGATGTTCTGACAAGCGGTCCCAAGAGATCAACGGCAGCAAATTCTTTTAATTTAGAAGGAATAATAGGAAACAACGGAGCACGATGTGAGATAGTAGATGGTTTCGCCTTTTGACAAAGTTTACAAATAGACAAGACTCTTCGAATTCTCTTTTCCATATTGTTAAAATAACAAGTCGTTCGAAGAATATGATAACATTTTCGTGGGCCAAAATGTGCATAGCTGAAATGAATGTACCAAATGAGCTTATTAACAAAATCGTCAGGAATGCAAAGTACCCATAGCTTGTCATCAACAGTGCAGCGTTTGAACAGTATGTTGTTTCTAACCAGATAATAATGCGGAATCTGTGTGTGTGTCTTTTCATGCCATTTGCTCTTGATGTCCTTCCAAATCGGATCTTTATCTTGTTACCGAGCGAGGTGGCGCAGTGGTTAGCACACTGGACTCGCATTCGGGAGGACGACGGTTCAATCCCGTCTCCGGCCATCCTGATTTAGGTTTTCCGTGATTTCCCTAGATCGCTTCAGGCGAATGCCGGGATGGTTCCTTTGAAAGGGCACGGCCGATTTCCTTCCCCATCCCTCCCTCACCCGAGCTTGCGCTCCGTCTCTAATGACCTCGTTGTCGACGGGACGTTAAACACTAATCTCCTCCTCCTCCTCCCCCTTTATCTTGTTCATGAGCAATGTCCTTTAAAGATGTGGTGATGAAGTTTTCAAAGGCGACTTTCTGAATGTAAAGAATACTGAAATTTTTCTCGAGATTGCCTTCTGTGTTACTTTTCTCAAACCCAGCCGGTGCGCGTGACAGTGCGTCCGCAACAATGTTCTCCTTGCCGGGAATGTAGACTATTGTGAAGCGAAATTCTTGCAGAAACAATGCCCAACGTTTTAACCTGTCATGATTTAATTTTGAAGACATAAGAAATTGTAATGCACGATGATCGCTGTATACTTTTACGTGCTTACCAGAAAGAAAGAAACGGAATTTGTTAAATGCCCAAACGATAGCTAAAGATTCTAATTCAGTAACGGAATAATTTTTTTCAGATTTTGTTAGCACTCGGCTAGCAAAAGCAATGGTTTTCTGAACAGTAGTGTCATTTTGTATGGCTTCTTGAAATAAATGGGCACCAAGACCGACTTTAGAAGAATCCGTGCTAAGGCAGAAATCTTGTGACAGATCTGGATGAGCTAGTATTGGCGCGTGAAGTAACGCTTCTTTCAAAGAATTGAATTCCAACTGTGCTTGTTCGTCCCAGTTCCAAATAGTATTTTTTCCAGTGAGAGAACAAAGTTTTGGTGTAACTAGAATTTGCACATTCAGAAAACGACGGTAAAAATTTACGAGACCTAGAAAACTGTGAACTTGTCTTTTTGTGGATGGAACTGGAATGACTCTGATTGCTTCTAACTTTTCAGGATCCGGCTGAATGCCTTCAGAAGAAATAATATGTCCCAAAAACCTCACCTTTGACCTACCGAATTCAGACTTTTCCAAGTTAACTGTAATTCCTGATTATGCAAAAATATATAACAAACTGTTGAGGATGCGATTGTGTTGTTCCCATGAAGCTTCTGCTATCAGAATATCGTCCACATATAAGGTGCTGTGACGTTTTAAGAACTCAGGTAATATGGAATTTAGCCCGTGAATGAATGCTACCGAAGAAATGTTCAAACGAAAAGTAAGTTTCCGAAACTGATAACAAACGCCGAAACAAAGGAAAGCTGTGTATTTTCTACATTCTGGATGAAGTTCGATCTGATAAAAGCTGGATCTGAGATCAATGGAAGACAACACTTTTACACCATTAAAATTTTGAAGAAGTTCTTCCATCGTCTGTGGCCTGTCTGTTTCAGGAATAATGATAGTATTGATTTGTCTCGAATCTAAGACAAGCCTGATCGATCCATTTTTCTTCTCAACAACATGAAATGGATTGATGTATGAGCTTACTGCAGGCTCAATAATGCCCTCGTCAAGCATAGATTGTATTTCTGTTCTAACACGGTCCCTATAATGTGGTGGAATTACGTATGGTCTAACACAAAATTTAGTATGCTCACGAACACGAAATTGGTATTGAAATCCCTTGATTGTTCCTGTTTTGTGAGTAAAAACTGTGGAATGTGCTTCTAAAATCTCAAAAAGGTCCTGCCTATCAGTGTCATTACAATTCTCAATTGTTTGAATTTTATTCTGAATTAACTCATTAGTTTCAAATATGCCGTCAATATCATCCCTGTCTGTACTTGCAGAGTGATTGTTAGTGTCTAGTTCTGTAGAAAATTCCGAACTGTTGTTAATTTCCTCATCATGGTTTGAGAGCCAGTCTTCAAATTTCAAAGCTGTTGACTTACCTTCTTTCTCTAAACTTATTTCAGCATCGTGAAAGTTTAAGATTGCTTTTTATTCATTCAGAAAGTCTACTCCCAGTATAATTTCCGTCGACAATAATGGAACAATAAGAAAGTTCATAGAGAAGCTGTGGCTTTGGCAAAAGAATTCTATATTGGTTTGTTACCATACATCTACACTTTTCCAAAGATTGCACCCTGTAATTTAATCTTACATAACGGAAGTGTGGGGCAATCGTTCGATTTGTTGCATTTGCTAAAAGCTGTTTCACTAATTACTGAAATGGGACTGCCAGAGTCAAGTACTGCCGTAAATTTTACGTCACTTACAGTAATGTGAATCACAGGATATGCAATGTTGTTATGTTTTACGTCGTGTTCCTGGAGTAAGATATCCCTAATGTCTTCCATTTTTACGTAATTACTAGCTATGGCAGCTGCGTCGTCGGTTTCCTAAGTACGTTTTGTGGCTGCTAGCGGTGTGAGTCATTGCCTATTGTCTCTTTGTTGGTGCGCGTCGTTATTGGGATTTGGAGACCTAACTTCTACAAATTCACCATGACGAGAGGGCCCTGCCCTGTTTAAATCCCGCCAGTTCTGATGCAGTTCAGGTCTGTCTTTACGATCATATTGTCTGTCGTCCATAGTTCCTTTCTTGTCGGTCACGTGGTGGAGAATTTCTCCCTGAGTCATAACTGCACGCTGGACTGTTGCATCTAAAGTTATTCTGTCTCCCTTGATAATAATTATTTTGGTTCCCATATTGTCTGTTTCTCTGATTGTCTCTGTGATAGTCATTACCGCGGAGAGGTGATCTTTCCCTGTAATTATTACTACTCTGCCAACGGTTGTCATACGGGTGGCGTCTGTTTCGGTCACGATTTACATTGAAAGAATAGCCTTGTCGTATATTATTTCTGTCATCGCGGAATTGTGACGGATGTGATCTGTAATTGTTGTGCTCCTGTTTTCGCGTTCCGCGTTTGTCAGTGTCAATTTCCAGTTCTTGTAACAGTCCCTGAAAAGCTTCAATGTCGTCTTCGCAACGTCCTGCTAAAATAATATGTCGTAAATGTTCAGGCAGTTTGATTAAGCAAATGCGGATGAGTTCTGAGGGGCTGTATGGGTTTGAAAGATACTGATTCTTATGCAACATGTCTTCAAAATATTTCATAAGACTGGAAAATTCAGATTGTTCGAAACGTTTCATCATTATGATGCTATGTTTTACTCGGTCTTGTGTAGCTTGAGACCAATATGCTGAGAGGAAGGCATGATAAAATTCTCCTTCACTGTGACAATCGTGAATGACCGATCGCATTCTTACAGCTGGTTCATTCTCCAAGTAGCCACACATAAATTCTAACCTGTGCTCCAATGACCAGTTGGGAGGGAAACAATGAGAGAATTGATGGAGCCACGCTTGTGGATGAATGTCGTTGGCAGAATTCTTAAACGTTTTGAATTTACGTGTAGTAATGAACAGCTTATAGTCAAAATCATCGTGTCGGCGGTAGCATATCGGTCATTGTTACGTCGTGTCGGCGGTTCCATCTCAAAATTCGGTGTACCTTGCCAATTTCTTTCATAATTTCCGAAGTGCCCTGAGTTATTATTTTGTGGCTGTTCCGTATTTCTATGTCCCTCTTCCCGTATTGGAGCGCGAGTGGCCTCTGAAATACGTAATTCTTGTATTACCTGTGTCAGCTGATCTTGTACTTCCCGGATTTCTCTTTGGTGTTGCGTATTAATTTGATTCTGATTTTGTTTGAATTTCCTAATTTGTTCGCACTCTTCTGTGTCAGTGATGGCTACAGGTCTTGTGTCATTCAGATCATCATCTATCTTTGTAGATAAGTTAGTGACCTGATCCGAAAGTTCGGCTACTTTCTCCGATAGTGAACACATTTCCTCAGTGTGTTTTTCTGAACCAAGTTTCAGAGTGTCCATTTGTGTTGAAATCGAATCTACTGTGTCCTTTAAGTTTTCCTGAGTTTTTGCGAGTTGCGTAACCGAATCGGTAGATGGAACTGAGTCAATTTTATCCCACAAGGTCTCATGATTTTCATGATCAATGGTTTTCAGTTCTTTTATGGCTGCTTCGTGATTCTGTAATGCATTTTCATGCCGCGAAAAAATAGGTTGAAAATGCTCACAAATTTGTGTTTTTACATCATTACAGACTTTTTGACATTTCGATTCAATGTTATGTAACTCAGTAGTTAAATCTTCACGTGTCTGTTCAAGTGTGGTGTCTAACTTCCGAAGATTTTGTTCCATTGTGTCCAACTTTTGAAGCTTTTGCTGTGTTTGTCTCTGATTTTGTTCCATTGTGTCTAACTTTTGAAGATTTTGTCCCATTTGTTGCATTAATTGTAATAACAATGCATTAGTGTCTGGAATCTGTTCCTCTATGCTTTTCGGCAGTGCATTTGCACCAGCAACATTCACATTTTGACAAGCAGAAAATGTGTCTTGACTTATTTGAGAAAACGGTAAGGACGCAAAACCTGAATCTACAGTATTTGTAAAATTGTGTCCTGTCATTTCGGATTCCTGAGGCGAGCTGTTGCCGAGCGATCGATCGATAATGCTTCCCTGTTCACTAATTGTTTCGCTGCCTATGCCATTGTTTACCGCCCACTCCATTTCCCTTTGCACAATTACCAAATTACTATGTTGAACATTAGTTAATTCATTACACGGTGGCGCTAACACACTACTTTCGTCTTCACTGTCATTTCTCAGTTTACTTTAGAGCCTAGTATTACGTTTTTCACACGCCATTATTATCACAATATTTCACACGACAACACAGAAAAACACAATTTGAAGAGGAAAAATAGAGGAACACACTAACATAGCACTGAAAATAATAGCTAGTTAATTGCAAGCGCAACTGCGAAATACTTGGTGCAAATCTACATGCATGCCACAACTGTTTTACTGTACAACAATGAAAGACTGCAACTACAAAGGAGATTTTCTCTACAATTATGCACTAGCAATAAACAAAATCTACACTAATTACACAAACTACAAGAAAAAATCAGAAGATTCCAGTGAGCTATCCTCGGCTAAGGGTCGACATATGAAACGTCCCCTTTGAAAAATTATACAAGACTGTGCTTAAACTGACACACAATATTTTTAGCGCAACGCAATCTGACTTTCAAAAATACCTACAAAAAAATTGCCCTGACTAACATTAACCTATACCTTTCAGAAATCGCTTACCTCACAAAAATCTTGGTTACTCGAACTACTGCAATACAGCGAGCGCCACTACTGCCAGCTAAATAAAAGATTCAAACTACGGAAGGCACTAACTACTAATAGGCATAGTTAGCAAATGAAAGATTTTAATAGAGAACAAACAATGTATTTACCTTAATAGTCATAATGTATAAAGCAGTTCATGACATCCATTTTTCCAAATATCAAACCTCCGCCATTTCTCTCCCCACATCCACCACTGCTGGCGGCTCACCTCCAACTGCCTAACGCTACGCGCTGTTCACATCCAGCTGCCGCTGCCCAACACTACAATGGCAGACAACAATGCAAACTAGCTACAGACTGCACACAGCACAGCCAGTGATTTTGATACCGAGCGCTATGTGGCGGCGGCGTTACCAATATAAGAACCTAAAAAGCCTACTTACATAAAGAAAACATAAACAGCCTACTTACAAGAAATACAAGTCGCTGAGGAATGAAATATGAAGGAAATGCACGAAAGGTAAGACGAAATTGCTGCAGAAAAAGTGTGAAGTAACAGAATAAGAAATGGTTGTCGGAAGGGCTGACTCAGCATCGGAAAGTTAAAACAACCTTCGGTAAAACTAAAAGCAAGCGCCTAACATCACGAGTGCAAGAGGACAGATGGAAAGATTACACTGAACGCCTCTATGAGGGGGAAAACTTGTCCGATGTGATAGAAGGAAGAACAGGAGTCGATTTAGAAGAGATAGGGGATCCATTATCAGAATGAAAAGTTGAAAGACCTTGGAAGACTTAAGATCATGTAGGGCAGAAGGGATGGATAATATTCCATCAGAATCTCTAAACGTCGTAGGGGGAAGTGGCAACTAAACGACAGTTCACGTTGGTGTGTAGAATGTATGAGTCTGGCAATACACCATCAAACATTCGGAAAAATATCATCCATACATTTCCGACAGCTGCCAAAGTTGGTAAGTATAATACACAGAAGAATTGAAAAAAAAATAGAGGGTGTGTTAGATGACGATCAGTTTGGTTTTAGGAAATGTTAATGCACCTGAGAAGCAGTTCAGAAGCTGCGGTTGATAATGGAAGCAAAACTAAAGAAAAATCAAGACACATTCGCAGGATTTGTCGATCTGCAAAAGCGTTCAACAATGTGAAATGGTGCAAGATGTTCGACATTCTCAGAAAAATAGGGGTAATCTGTAGGAAGAGAAAGGTAATATACAACATGTGCGACACCAAAGAGGGAAAAAATTAGAGTGGCAGACCAAGACCGAAGTGCTCGGATGAAGTAGGGTATAATACAAGAATGTACTCTTTTGATCCTACTGTTCTGTCTGTACATCGAAGAAGCAGTGATGGAAATAAAGGAAAGTTTCAAGAGTGGAATTAAAATTCAAGGTTAAAGGATATCAATTATTCAATTCGTTGATGACATTGACATTGTCCCCCCATGAACCATGGACCTTGCCGTTGGTGGGGAGGCTTGCGTGCCTCAGCGATACAGATGGCCGTACCGTAGGTGCAACCACAACGGAGGGGTATCTGTTGAGAGGCCAGACAAACATGTGGTTCCTGAAGAGGGGCAGCAGCCTTTTCAGTAGTTGCAGGGGCAACAGTCTGGATGATTGACTGATCTGGCCTTGTAACATTAACCAAAACGGCCTTGCTGTGCTGGTACTGCGAACGGCTGAAAGCAAGGGGAAACTACGGCCGTAATTTTTCCCGAGGACATGCAGCTCTACTGTATGAGTAAATGATGATGGCGTCCTCTTGGGTAAAATATTCCGGAGGTAAAATAGTCCCCCATTCGGATCTCCGGGCGGGGACTACTCAAGAGGACGTCGTTATCAGGAGAAAGAAAACTGGCGTTCTACGGATCGGAGCGTGGAATGTCAGATCACTTAATCGGGCAGGTAGGTTAGAAAATTTAAAAAGGGAGATGGATAGGTTAAAGTTAGATATAGTGGGAATTAGTGAAGTTCGGTGGCAGGAGGAACAAGACTTTTGGTCAGGTGATTACAGGGTTATAAATACAAAATCAAATAGGGGTAATGCAGGAGTAGGTTTAATAATGAATAAAAAAATAGGAGTGCGGGTTAGCTACTACAAACAGCATAGTGAACGCATTATTGTGGCCAAAATAGACACAAAGCCCATGCCTACTACAGTAGTACAAGTTTATATGCCAACTAGCTCTGCAGATGATGAAGAAATAGATGAAATGTATGACGAGATAAAAGAAATTATTCAGGTAGTGAAGGGAGACGAAAATTTAATAGTCATGGGTGACTGGAATTCGTCAGTAGGAAAAGGGAGAGAAGGAAACATAGTAGGTGAATATGGATTGGGGGGAAGGAATGAAAGAGGAAGCCGCCTTGTAGAATTTTGCACAGAGCATAACTTAATCATAGCTAACACTTGGTTCAAGAATCATGAAAGGAGGCTGTATACATGGAAGAAGCCTGGAGATACTGACAGGTTTCAGATAGATTATATAATGGTAAGACAGAGATTTAGGAACCAGGTTTTAAATTGTAAGACATTTCCTGGGGCAGATGTAGATTCTGACCATAATCTATTGGTTATGAACTGCAGATTGAAACTGAAGAAACTGCAAAAAGGTGGGAATTTAAGGAGATGGGACCTGGATAAACTGAAAGAACCAGAGGTTGTAGAGAGTTTCAGGGAGAGCATTAGGGAACAATTGACAGGAATGGGGGAAAGAAATACAGTAGAAGAAGAATGGGTAGCTCTGAGGGATGAAGTGGTGAAGGCAGCAGACGATCAAGTAGGTAAAAAGACGCGGGCTAATAGAAATCCTTGGGTAACAGAAGAAATATTGAATTTAATTGATGAAAGGAGAAAATATAAAAATGCAGTAAATGAAGCAGGCAAAAAGGAATATAAACGTCTCAAAAATGAAATCGACAGGAAGTGCAAAATGGCTAAGCAGGGATGGCTAGAGGACAAATGTAAGGATGTAGAGGCTTGTCTCACTAGGGGTAAGATAGAAACTGCCTACAGGAAAATTAAAGAGACCTTTGGAGAGAAGAGAACCACTTGTATGAATATCAAGAGCTCAGATGGCAACCCAGTTCTAAGCAAAGAAGGGAAAGCAGAAAGGTGGAAGGAGTATATAGAGGGTCTATACAAGGGCGATGTACTTGAGGACAATATTATGGAAATGGAAGAGGATGTAGATGAAGATGAAATGGGAGATAAGATACTGCGTGAAGAGTTTGACAGAGCACTGAAAGACCTGAGTGAAAACAAGGCCCCAGGAGTAGACAACATTCCATTAGAACTACTGATGGCCTCAGGAGAGCCAGTCCTGACAAAACTCTACCATCTGGTGAGCACGATGTATGAGACAGGCGAAATACCCTCAGACTTTAAGAAGAATATAATAATTCCAATCCCAAAGAAAGCAGGTGTTGACAGATGTGAAAGTTACCGAACTATCAGTTTAATAAGTCACAGCTGCAAAATACTAACACGAACTCTTTACAGACGAATGGAAAAACTGGTAGAAGCCGACCTTGGGGAAGATCAGTTTGGATTCCGTAGAAATGTTGGAACACGTGAGGCAATACTGACCTTACGACTTATCTTGGAAGAAAGATTAAGAAAAGGCAAACCTACGTTTCTAGCATTTGTAGACTTAGAGAAAGCTTTTGACAATGTTGACTGGAATACTCTCTTTCAAATTCTGAAGGTGGCAGGGGTAAAATACAGGGAGCGAAGGGCTATTTACAATTTGTACAGAAACCAGATGGCAGTTATAAGAGTCGAGGGTCATGAAAGGGAAGCAGTGGTTGGGAAAGGAGTGAGACAGGGTTGTAGCCTCTCCCCGATGTTATTCAATCTGTATATTGAGCAGGCAGTAAAGGAAACAAAAGAAAAATTCGGAGTAGGTATTAAAATTCATGGAGAAGAAGTAAAAACTTTGAGGTTCGCCGATGACATTGTAATTCTGTCAGAGACAGCAAAGGACTTGGAAGAGCAGTTGAACGGAATGGACAGTGTCTTGAAAGGAGGATATAAGATGAACATCAACAAAAGCAAAACGAGGATAATGGAATGTAGTCAAATTAAGTCGGGTGATGCTGAGGGAATTAGATTAGGAAATGAGACACTTAAAGTAGTAAAGGAGTTTTGCTATTTAGGGAGTAAAATAACCGATGATGGTCGAAGTAGAGAGGATATAAAATGTAGACTGGCAATGGCAAGGAAAGCGTTTCTCAAGAAGAGAAATTTGTTAACATCGAATATAGATTTAGGTGTCAGGAAGTCGTTTCTGAAAGTATTTGTATGGAGTGTAGCCATGTATGGAAGTGAGACATGGACGATAACTAGGTTGGACAAGAAGAGAATAGAAGCTTTCGAAATGTGGTGCTACAGAAGAATGCTGAAGATAAGGTGGGTAGATCACGTAACTAATGAGGAGGTATTGAATAGGATTGGGGAGAAGAGAAATTTGTGGCACAACTTGACTAGAAGAAGGGATCGGTTGGTAGGACATGTTCTGAGGCATCGAGGGATCACAAATTTAGCATTGGAGGGCAGCGTGGAGGGTAAAAATCGTAGAGGGAGACCAAGAGATCAATACACTAAGCAGATTCAGAAGGATGTAGGTTGCAGTAGGTACTGGGAGATGAAGAAGCTTGCACAGGATAGAGTAGCATGGAGAGCTGCATCAAACCAGTCTCAGGACTGAAGACCACAACAACAACAACGATGACATTGTTATTCTCAGTGAAAGTAAAGAAGAACTGCTTGATCTGCTGAATAGAATGAACAGTCTAATGAGTGCAGAATATGAACTGAGATTCAATCGAAGAAAGAAGAAAGTAATGAGAAGTAGCAGAAATGAGAACAGCGAAAAATTTAACATCAGGATTGATGGTCACGAAGTAGATAAATTTAAGGGATTCTTGTACATAGACAGCAAAATAACCATTGACGGACGGAGCAAGGAAAACACCAAAAGCGCCGGCCGAAGTGGCCGTGCGGTTAAAGGCGCTGCAGTCTGGAACCGCAAGACCGCTGCGGTCGCAGGTTCGAATCCTGCCTCGGGCATGGATGTTTGTGATGTCCTTAGGTTGGTTAGGTTTAACTAGTTCTAAGTTCTAGGGGACTAATGACCTCAGCAGTTGAGTCCCATAGTGCTCAGAGCCATTTGAACCATTTGACACCAAAAGCTGACTAGAAATGGCCAAAACATTATTGCCGCCAAACGGGACGTCTACTAGTACCACACACACGCCTTAATTTGAGGAAGGAATTGCTGAGAATGTACGTTTCGAGCACAACATTGTATGATAGTGAAACATGGACTATGGGAAAACCGGAAAAGAACAGAAGCTTTTGGAATGTGGTGCTACAGACGACTTCTGAAAATTATGTTGACTGATAAGATAAAGTATGAGATTCTGCACAGAATCGTAGAGGATAGGAATATATCTAAAACACTGACAAGAATAAGAGACAGGGTGATAGGACATCTGTTAAGATGTCGAGCAATGAGTTTCATGGTCCGAGAGGGAGCTGCAGAGCGTAAGAACTGTAGAGGAAGACACAGACTGGAATACGTCCAGACGAAAGACTGCAAAAAATGGTTCGTGTAGTCAAAAGAAACGGCCATATGTGTCACATATTTTGATACTCGGGATGTCACTTAGGAAAACCTATGTGTATGTCTCGTCTGGAGGTCTAGCGCTACAGTGCGTGCCTGGAAATCGAGACGTCATGGGATCAATTGCCGGTCAGACCACGCTTTTTTCCAGTCTACGTATTAATCCAGCCTTCACCTTTAAAAGACGCGAGGAGCGCCCGAAACAACACGTGGTTCAGGGACCACGGTAAACGTAGGTGGTCTCCATTTCCCGATTGGATAACAGGGATATATTAGTGACACACAATTCGCCGAAGCTGTGTCCAACAGAAAGACTTGCAACAGGTCATTGAGACACACGAAATTATTATCTGTATACATAATGAAGTTTTACGGTACCCTCAGAGCACAGCCCTACTTACACTTGTCTAAGTGATTTTTTCTGTGTGTTCTGCGATTGAAAACTTACGTTCAGAGAATGTATGAGAGGTGTTTACATTGTAATGTTAAAGTCTGCCGATCATCTAGTGTCGTTACATGTTGCTTGGATACAGTACAGTGCTATTCACAATGCCTGTTTAAGATTATTGTCAAAAATTCATTCTTTTTAGTTTTTATTCATTTTGTGTCTTTTGATGACTAAAACTGAAATTCATCGAATACCTGTGTGGTATTTTACGTAGGCCTGCCGCCTAGAAGTCAGTTGCGCAACTCACCGAGAGAAACGTTTCACTAATTCTTACTTTGTTACAGTTTATGTATGTTAGTTCTTTTTAGTTTATGGTATGGACAGCGCCATGTGTCATATGAATGCAGCCGTAGGTAAGTTAGTTTTGGGATAAACTAGTCAGGACGGTTGGCTGAGGTTTCATTCGGATTAATGAAGCAGAGAAGCCGTAAAGGCCGATGAGGCTCTCCAATTGAGTTGATGATTACGTAGTCGAGACAAAAGAATCAGGAACAGGGAAGAAAAATTTGTGGGCTTCAGCCGAAATAGAAATGGCATATTGTGAATTAGCTAGCCGATGTTGGGAGAGCGTTAATGGGAGCTGGGGAAAGATTACAAGAAATTAGCAAAAAGGAGAAAACATCTCATATCATATTTCAAATTTGAAGAGAAGAGCCTCTGACTGTTTCTGAGCAAAGTACGGTACACCAGACTCGTAGTAACAACTTCAAGAATTGGTCAATAGAAAACTGAAGTAGAAACATAAGAGTACTACCGCTACGTAGCAGTGACGGGGGAGGTGTAGGCCAAATACCTACCGCAGGAACTACAGGAAAATCTAGGGGCTTTGTGTTGCGATTCTGCTGAAGAGGGTCAGTTACTAATGGAAACAGCCCGACTAGCAACTCAGAATGTAGTTTTAAGCATTACCTGGAGGAAACAGGTACAGCAGCAGCACACATTCGTGTACTGTTTGCGGAGATTTTACAGGCGCAATAGGAACCCTGGTTGTCAGCCGCGTAAACAGAGAGCTGAGTGGATTGCTTTTGATTGATACAAAGTCTCGTATCTCTACCGTATCTGTTGCTGCAATTGGGAGATGGGGATACATAATAAATTCTTGACGTGTGTCTCAATAGATGGTGGAGGGACAGATTAAATGAGCGTCTTGTAGAAAGTGGCCACAAGCACACAAGGCAAAATTCCTGTGTGTACTGGAGTCGGAGGGACACATCCTTTCACGTTAAAGTCAGGCTATGGGCAGTTATTGTAGATGAAAATTTGAATCTAACAAGATTATAAAATATGTTACGGTTTCCCGACAGATATAGTCAGTTTGTTTCATTAGAACAGGTATTCTAAAAGCAGTGGTAAGTTTTGAATTAATGGATGTTCTGTGTTCTTCTGAACACGATGTAACCACATGGATGGAGAAATTAAATGTCAGGGATTAAAGGCTAGCCTCATTTTCGGGAAGAGTTAACAATCAGGAAGTCGGAAAAAGTCAAAAAGTATTAAAATATATGTTTTTGTATGGGTTAGAACCTAGAGGCACGTTCTTGCGAATTGTTAGTGATAGTCGCAAAAATCTAGAGACCCACTCTAGTAAACTTTCAGCTATTTTTGGGAAATCTAGAGGCAGTACTAGGCTACCTTTCAGACAAGAACAAAATAGTAACTTGACAGCAGAGATTTTTGGGAAATATAGAGGCAGTACTAGGCTACCTTTCACACAAGAACAAAATAGTAACTTGACTGCAGAGATTTCAGCATAGATTTATTAAAAGATACAGACAGAAAAAATGAACAGGAACCATTATGTGAGTATTCCAACCTAATTTCAGTTGCCAATTGACCAACAATTTTGATATTTCGCGGACCTGTCAGCAACTGTATAAATATTAATTTTAAATTAACAGCAGCCTTAGTTGCAATGTTTACCTAGATTTACCTAGGTTTCAGTTGGGATAACCCAACCTTATTCAGAATAAAAGGAACTACGAGTTGTCCATAATGGACAACGTCAAAACCTAAAAACTATAAATGGTAATACATCGTCATATTGCAATAACTTATCTGGGACACAGCCTCGACCCCACTTCGCGAACGCGGTACGGCAAAAAGAGAGAAAGACAGATAGAGAGAGAGATGCTGAATTAAAAAATTCAGTTTATTCCGTTATTAATTTGTGTCAATATTTCAAAGAAGCTTTCCTAAAAAGTTATCCAGAAAATCTAAAAATATTAATCCCATGGGTAATTAAGCAACTTAAAATCCCATGTAAGAAGAAGAGGAAATTTACTAAAGGTCAGAATAAGTAGAGATCTGACATTATTTGCATTGTTCAAAGAGTGCTGCAATATTTTAAGGGAAGTCATTAGAATGTCCAGAAAGATACCTATACTGACAGGAATTAGTAATGCAAATAATACAATTAAAGCTATATGGGACAATGTTAAATGGGAGACAGGACGCTCAGTCTGTGTAAATTTTCCATAACATTAAAAATAGATGACAATTTTGTGACTGATAATTCACAATTTGCAAGTACATTTAACAATCACTTTCAAAACAAAGTAGCGAAAGTAGGATTAAACTGTTTAGTTGAAGAATCAATATACTATATTATACACGTCATTCTATAAAATTGTAAGCAACTAGAAACAGCACCAACACTCTTCACTGAACTTAACAGAATTATAAAAATTCTGTAAAACCGGGGTTCATATGGCGTTGATGTAATATCAAGCAGAATGCAGCATATTGTTTGAACCTAATAAGTAATGTCACAGTGACATACAGGATGTCTCAGACCTCTTGGTTCAAATTGAAATAAGTGATAGTGGGTCCACAACCGATTGTACTGGAATAGGGAACCAGTGGTCGGAAATGCATATTTATTGCTTTATGGACATACACAGTGTACAATGCATGACAACATCGTACTTCATAGTAATTGTCCAAAGCGACGATTGCAGTTCTCGATGCACGTATTGCTTCGGCGCAAGCCGTTTTGCCACAATTTCGCAGAGATTTCGAGTGTCTGTTGTATACTGTACTGTAATACATCACTGGCACAGGGAACTGCTTCAGATAGATTGAAAGTCGCAATTATTAAACCCAATTATAAGAAGGTTGACAAAAAAGACTTAAATAATTGTCGCCCAGTATCCTTACTGACATTTATTCCAAACTATTGGAAAAAATTAATTTACTCAAGAGTAGTCTCATATTTAAGTAGAAACAATTTACTTACCAGACTAAAATTTGGACTCCAGAAGAGTTACTCGAATGTGAACCCTGCTTATACATTCACCAAGCAAATATTACAAGCTTCAAATAAGAAAATATACTCACTTGGCATTTTTTGTGATCTTTCCAAGGCATTTGATTTAGTAGATAACATTGTACTCATCGAAAAACTCAAGTTTTATGGACTAAATGACTTTACACACAATTAGTTTGAATCACACTTAACAAATACAATGAACAACTTTGTTCTGAATAATTCAAAAGATTTTGGAAAGAAAAAAATTGTAGTGACTGTGGAGAAATCTCTAAATACATCCCATGTAATTGAATTTTGCATCCTCTCCTAACCTTTTATATTTGAAAGGCATTCCATTTAATATTCAACAAGCAGAAATGGTCTTTCTGCAATCTGTACTAGCGTTACAATAAATACTATGAGAGAGGAAGCAACAGAAGAGAGTGTTCATGATGTTTTTCAATGAATTTTTATGTGGTTCTCGTCTACTGTATTCTTACAACGAAGTCATACCAACAATTGATGAATTTTCAGTTCTGTACGACAAATCCAGACATATCAAAAACTGACGGAGCATGTGAACAGGGTTCAGTAAAAAGGACAGACGTTTCCAAATTTTTCAATGTAAATATCGATGAAATCTTGAAGTGGAAGAAGATTATTACTGAGCTGCTCAAACAATTAAGTTTAGGAACGTGTTCGTCATGTAACTGCTGATCTTGAAAACAAACAAATCAGTCTTTTAGCTTATTTTGCATTTTTACACTCATTAGCGTCTTATAAAATAATTTTCTGGAGTAACTTGTCGCTTGGAAAATACTGATTACAAAAAAAGCGAACAGAAAGAATAATACGTGGTATTCACCTGCAGTTGTCCTGTGGGTTCTTCTTCAATGAGTTAGATACTTTAACTGTATCATCACAATACATATACCCATTGATGAAATTCGTCATAAATAATCCATCAGAATTTGGGAAGAATAGTGATGTCCATACCTACAACCATAGAGGAAAATATGACTTTTGCGATGCATTATCAAAGTTGGCAGTGGCTCAGAAAGGAACTCAATACGCAGAAATAAAGATTTTTCATTATTATTCCAATAACATAAAATGTACGACAGGTGGAAAACCAAGTTTTAAATTTAACTAAAAATTATTTCCTTCTATTGCGCCTGCCGGTGTGGCCGAGCGGTTCTAGACCCTACAGTCTGGAACCGCGAGACCGCTACGGTCGCAGGTTCGAATCCTGCCTCGGGCATGGATGTGTGTGATGCCCTTAGGTTAGTTAGGGTTAAGTAGTTCTAAGTTCTAGGGGACTGATGACCTTAGAAGTTAAGCCACATAGTTCTCAGAGCCATTTGAACCTTCTACTGCACGGAAAAATTTCTCTTTACACAACTTTAACCTGAAAAAAATTGAAAATTGCATGAGAGGGACTAAAGAACAATGTTCATTATTGTTAACACTAATCGTGTGTTCATATCCTGTAAACTTACTCGTTTCACAACATTTCGATAAAAGAATAGTTCAAATGACCTATGGAACTTCTAACTAGTAAACCAATTAATAAATGTCACGGGATTCGTCTGTGAACAAATTGTCCCAATTTCAATTCTGTTCTGAAGTCATGTTTCTGAATTGATGTCAAAGAATTGGAAATAAGTTTGGGGGCACATTCAATGCTTTTGAGGCTACTTCGTGATTGCCAAGGATTATGTACTGCAAAGCCGAGTCCAAAAGCCATCTTTGCGCTGTTGAATTTTGAAACTCAGCAACAAAGTACAAGTATGACTCACTAGAAACGGCAAAATCCTGTGACTCCGCCTATCTCAGTTAGTTCCTGCATGTGGGACGGGGTCACTCTTAAGTACGGTCTCAGTTCCAGACAGCTATATGAATGCCGGTTTAACCATAAACAATACGATATAGGCCCCATGAGCAAGGACTACGTGCCAGAAGACCTCGCAAGGCTCTTCCATTGACTCGGACTTGAAGAGGGGGCTCGTGGCACTAGGGCACGAAATCACTCTTGGTGGACCAGGCAGCACTGGTACACAACGCTCTTTTTTGTGATAGCATTATCTGTCTCCACCCGACAATACTGATATTCGTGTGAGCAGGCAAAGCGGACAGGTCTTAACTCTCACTGTATCGTAGACCACCACATTTTTCAAGGCGGTTCAGTGACGTTTGGCGTGGAATCATGTATAGTCGTATCCGGGCGACTTCCTTGCACGTATTGTGCCTTCATTTGGTGAACGAATTGGAGTGACATTCAAGCTGACGGACGACAATGCACGGCCCCATCGTCACATTGCTGTGAACACTTCACTATTTGAGTATAGAGTCAGTTGTATGGAGTGTCCCCAAATTCTCCAGGTCTCAGCTGCATTGAGAATGCGAGGATCATGCTAAAGCGAGCGGTTTGCAATGTCCTGCCCCACCTGAGGCCTTGCGGGACATCACAGTGGTCGCTGTGAAGGAATGAGACAGTACCTCACAGGCTCATATAGACAGTCTGGCTTATATAGACTGTATTCGGAAGTATCTCCAGTTACGTGGAGGTCAATTGCTTCATGAACAACTTATTACGCAAAAGGAAGGTGAGAAGAAACTGCAGTGCCTGCAGTGGAGTCCCTTGTAAGATTTTGCTTTTTGTTTGTGTCTGTGAAGTGGAAATGTGTTCATTTTCTTATTTTTGTTTTCGTATGACTGTACATGATAGAACGAAGTCAGTTTTGTTACGTCTTACGTTCAGTACTGTCAATACAGTTATTGCAACATTTATTTTGACCACTGTTCATAGAGTGACGATGAATATAGACAATTCTAAGAATCTTCGACGACACTGTTCTCGAAGTATCTCGGGAAGTATGTCACATGTTTGCTTATTGTTGTAGAACTCACTTTCTTTCTATATACATAATTTGAAGGCTAGTAATATATTTCAAACGATGCACTTCCTAATTTTATTCTGTGAGCAACTAGCTATAGGCTGTAAGGTCACACTCGTCAAACGTAAGTAGAAAAGGCATATTTTATTGCTTGAGGTGTCATCTGACGTTACGTTTTCAGATTTTCTCAAAGTAATTTTCGTATAACAAATATACACGTATCATAACTGTCTCTTTGCACAGGCTTTATTACTGCAAGTACATGGTTTGATTGCAAAATCATAATCATCGTCAACACCAGCTTTCTGTCGATAAACGCTTTTCTTGACTTTCCATGCGTTACTTTTTGCAAGGATCTGCTTAAGTATTGGATTTCAGCATCCATTCACTTGGTTTTATTGGTTTCACACATTCCCATATCACTACCCCATAAAAATTACAGTTGTGTTTATGAAGTGGCAATTTATTTATTTTCTCTATTGTTGTTTCTTTTTATGACTGTACCTGATGGAGCGGAATCAGTTTTGTTTTCTTCGACGTCAGTACTGACTACAAAGTAAGATGCAACATTTATTTTATTCCCCGCCTGTCCTAGAAGCCTCAACATCCATCCCTCCGTGCTCGGTGAGCAAACCTGAGTTTTTCTTGTGGGGATTCAATTCTGACAATGCGCTTTGACGTAAACTTCAAAAACTTGTCAGAGGCTTAGTGTAAAGAAACAATGTGTAATATGCGTTTTCCCCATGCAGCTGTTTTCATCAATTAGCTCTGTAAATTCTTTATTTACTTAGCTATTTTTACCTTTTTACACTGTAGGATTATAAAAACAGATTCTTGAGCATACAGTCAGTACTTTTGTATTACCTTCTTGAAAAATAGATAATTTTATTTATTCTTAAGTTAGATGAAAATGACATTAAGCTAAAGCTCCTGTATTGTAACAGTGTCAAATAGCTTCCGCACTGTTCCATCGTTACGTAGAGAATTAACAATCTAACATCCCTAACAAAGTGGTCTTACGGGCTATACCATCCACAAATGTGCGATGCTTTACTTGTTTATGTATTACTCTATTCTTGAATAAACTTCTTGCTTCCATGACGCTGGATAATGGGGACTTCAGCCATAAACTATTTTGTTTGGGAGCACACAGACTAATTTGTTATTAATTTTCCATTCAGGTGCGTTCGATGTTTACTTTATTTGAAATCGATTTCAAAGCCTTTTATAGCTTCACTAGCTGTTGCTTGCATATCAGTGTTTTGTTGTGTTGAGGTTTGGTGGGTACGTAAGCTATTGGAAGCGCAATAACGTCAGCTGCTCTCACACGTCTGCCTGTTTGGATAAACACAGTCTGTGATGTGAGTGCCTCCCTGCGCCTTACATATGATGCAGTGGCACGCACAGCCTCGCTGCCGAGCGATACGTGCAGGAGGACGCATCTATTCATTGTACTAGTGAACTATCTATACATTGTACAACAAGTGCATTATGCATTAAAATTAATAATTGTTAAAATTTTTTTTTAAGTTCCCTGATTCTCCATGTTTTGGCCTGTTTCTAAAGAAGTCTATGCTACCTCCATACTAAATTTCACCGAAATTGCTTCAGTGGTTTAGTTGTGAAAATGTAACCAACACACTTTCGCATTGTTAATGTTAGCATCGAAATTCAGGCCAGCAGACACAGTTATCGAAATTTAACACTCGCAAGTATATCTTGCCTTATCGCAGCCTCCTCTAATGTAGTAAATACAAGATTATCAAGATAATCTAAAATCGAATTCTGGAAGAACTAGGCGGTATTATTTTTATTACGTTAGTCTGCACATTTTTCTAATTTATTAAAACAACAGTAAAAATTTGCACTGAAACAATTTTTCAAAATAATCACGCTGATGCTCAGTGCACCTGGTCCATAGTTACGCAAGGTTTCCCATACTTCAGGAAAAAAATGTTTCTCTTGAACGGAAAGCCACTTACTCATCACTTTGTTGGAGGTGATTCGACCCTTGAAGCCTCTTTAACTAGAACAGACATATGGAATCCTGACGGAGTGATATCTCGAAAGGCATATTCGAAGAGTTAGAACTATGTGAGAAGTGACATGTTGTTGCGCATAATCGTCTAAAAACGGAAAGTGGTTTTAAAGTAGCCCTCTACGCATGTTTCGAAATAACTGTCGGTTTCAACTCTATGCAAAGCTTATCCGTGTAACGTTGACTGTTTACAAGTGACCCCTGTTCTAGGTAATAATCCAGAATTGGGCCACGTGTGATCCTAACTTCCCCCCTTCCCACCCCCCCCCCCCCCCAACCGGCCCACATCCATCGCCGAAAAATGAAATAATAAGTGAACATCACTTTTCCTGCGGAGGCTTCGCTCTTGAATTGCATTTTCGATGGAGAAGGAAGTGCTTCTCATTTCATGCTCTGGTTTTTGCTCTCGGATTCAATGAGATGAATCTATTTTTTTATCCTCAGTGTTGATTCGTTTCTAAAACCAAGAACATTTCATCTTAATTAACATGTCAGTGCCGTATCTACTCAGAGATTCCCACACGAACAAATTTGTGTTCCTCGTCAAGATACGTTGGGACGAATGTCGCACAGATCACACCATCTTTACGTTGTTTTGGATGTTGTGATAAGTAGAACCACTTATAACTTGCATTTCGTCGCCTTTTCATCAACGTTCACTTCTTGGCTGTGATAATCAGGTAACTTTGTCATCGGCAGTGGATATGGCTTACGTCCTGTACTGTCCTCGTCTTTCACGATTGTTCACTCGTTTTAAAAAGATTCAGTCACTATTAAATAGTTCGCCGTGATGAAATATTGCGTCCGTATCGTGCTCAGCGTCTGAGATGAATTTCAGCTTCTGATACACAGATCGTAATTAACGGCTCACAGGACGCTGTTCTTCATTAGTGAAAATGAAAGGTCGTTCTTAAATAAAGCCTGGAAATTAATTACTTTATATAATACTTTTCAGAATTGAGATTACTTCTATTTCATATTTTTGAGGTTAAGAGACCTAAATTTGAATAGACATTCTGATTGCACACAATGACTTAGTGTATATGTTACATACAGCATTTAGAAAAAATGTTAAACTACTTTCGGTTACTCTTGGAACCCATATTTACCGACATTTCTTAGGCTCGCAAACCCCTCGAAAGTGCTGTTCGCTGTTTCTAAAGTGTGCTTGAGGAAGCGTCCTCTTGAGAAGTAATTTCAGACCTGCAGTAGGTAGACTCCTTGTGACAGGTAAAGGCCTTCCCCCAGCCTGTTAAGGGACAGGCCGCGGGCAATGGCCGTACTTCACAGAGCCACAACTGACAAGTTTCCTCTGGAGAGCCCTTTGGTCTCGTCCACCACTACCATGGCGCCACTGTGTCTGTCTTCCTCACTGGCGAACCACGTGCGAAGTGCCCATGGCGGCATTTAACATTTTACTGCGAAATTCGCTTGCTGTGTTATTGATGTTCAGTAGACACAGAGCCAACACCCACCACAAGAGCAAGTTTCTTAACCCACTGGCTGTATAGCTGACTGAAAGATTGAAAAATGTCTTACGAGATAGATAGTATTATTCAGGTTTTTAACGGATATGAAATTGGATATAAGTACCAATAGAAGAACATACAAAAATGCTGAAAACGAAGCTAGCGAACGCAAATACGGAAGTCTCAAAAATTTGTGATGCCATAACGTGTCAACGGAGTACGATAATACATGAAAAGAACGACTCCATCATTCATAAACACAATGGCGGCACTCATTACTTCTATATACGCCACTGCAGTGACTAGTGTGGAATGATCTCCCAGCGATGATTCTTCATAATGTTCTATGACTAAAGCTGAAAAATCACTCACTAAATTAAGAAAATCTTTGAAGTAAAGATGGCATTAAAATATTTTTTAAAAATGAGATTGTCAGAGGGTACAAAAAGGCAAACTAGAGGATAACACCTCTATGAGTATAAAGAACTCAAATGGCAAGCCAGTACTGAGCAAAGAAGGAAAAGCTAAAAAATGGGGAGAGAGGAGGGAATGTGCAGAAAGGTTATGTAAAGTAACCTCAAGTGAAGGCGAAGTAGGTGAACATGCTATGAGATATAATACTCTAGAAGAATTTGACGGAACACTCACATATCTGGATGGAAGCTTGGTGTATGGAATAGACGACACACCCAAAGAAATCAGGTTTGAATTATACCGAATAGTCAGTTTAATAAGTCATGACCTCAGAATACTGAAACAAATTACTGTTAGAGTCAGACATTGGGTGCAGTGGGTTTGGGTTTCAGAGAAATGTAGAAACAAGCATGGCAATACTGACCCTACGATATGTCTTAGACGATATGCTTAAGAAAAAGAAATATAGAATGAGATTTTCACTCTGCAGCGGAGTGTGCGCTGATATGAAACTTTCCTGGCAGATTAAAACGGTGTGCCCGACCGAGACTCGAACTCGGGACCTTTGCCTTTCGCGGGCAAATGCTCTACCATCTGAACTACCGAAGCACGACTCACGCCCGGTACTCACAGCTTTACTTCTGCCAGTACCTCGTCTCCTACCTTCCAAACTTTACAGAAGCTCTCCTGCGAAACTTGCAGAACTAGCACTCCTGAAAGAAAGGATATAGCGGAGACATGGCTTAGCCACAGCCTGGGGGATGTTCCCAGAATGAGATTTTCACTCTGCAGCGGAGTGTGCGCCGATATGAGACTTCCTGGCAGATTAAAACTTTATTTAAATATACTTGGGTTCTATATTTCATTTACGATGTGAATGTATACCTTTATATTATAACAGTTGATAACTGATATTTAAATATACTTGGGTGTTGCGAATGTAATTCTACAGTAACATAATAAGCCTAGACACTGAAATTTCTGGCAAAGAACCTACTCGTGTGATAACGCAGTCTTTTTTTCCGTACAGGGATAATTGTAGTGAGTACCCAAACTATCGGAATGCTTGATTTATGCGGCCACCCTGGAATCTCGCCATTAGGGTGACTGATTTCAGTGTGTTTTTCCGTCCAACCACTGTAAATTGGCTACCCGAGAAATACAAAACCCAACCATCGTAATGAGGTAAAATGTCTATGCAGTGGTTGCTCCCTGTACTAAAAAAAAACAAGAACTGGATGTCAGCTTATACAAACTACACCTAGAATTAGAAAACCAAATCTCCAGCTCCTCAGTGCTATAGGACACAATAAAAAGACTAAATCACTACTCACGGTCAATAATGCAAAAGAAATGGCAGAAACAAGAACAGAAATTAAATAAACTCATGAACAAAAACTGCTCTAAATTCGAGACACACACACAACACACATTCCATAAACGCTTGATTAATTTTACTGACAAAACACTCACAAAAGAAGAAGAACAGCTGCTTGAGAAAGTTCCAAAATACAATTTGAACTTCCACATAACACATAAGACCATAGAAAATCTTATTACTGAGAGTGAATACATCGTAGAACAACATGAAAAAACTAACACTCGAGACTTCAACCCAGGCCTAACAAGAGAACTAGTGACAGAGGAAATGAATCAAATCATGAGAAATAACAAACCATCCATAAACACAAATAAGAAAACATCTGATGAGGAAACCATGAACAGGATACACAGAAAACTAAAACAACACAATGCTCTCATCACCAAGGCAGACAAAGGGAATGCTCTAGTCTTAATAACAGAGGCAGAATATATTGAGAAAACAGAAAAATTTCTGGCTGAGAAAGAAATAAGCAAGCTGACCAGTGACCCAACACAAAGATACCAAAGAAACGTAAAGACTCTCTTAAAAAGCATCACACACACCTTGACAGAACCAGGCGAAAAGAACGACACAAAAGAACCCTAAATCTCCACTCTTAACAAGCCTGCCAAAGGTCCACAAACCCCTCATCCCAGTCAGGCCAGTGGTTGACTTCAGAAAAACTCCATCTTACCTCCTACGGAGACACATGCACACATTGCTACAGGAAACATACACACACACAAACAACAGAAGCCTCAAAAACACAGGAGACATAATAGAGAAAATTAGGAATGTCAACATCCTCTCAACAGAAAAACTGGTAACTTTTGACATAACAGGCATGTACACGAACATACCCACAGAAGAAACTATAAACATTATAGAACAACAGCTAAAATGCAAGAAATTCCCAGATGTACAAATAAATGAAATCTCATCTATTCTTAGGCTAATCACAGAACTAAACTACTTCACTTTCAACAACAACTTCTACTTGCAACAAGAGGGGTTTCCCATGGGGTCCCCCATCGGTGGAACATCAGCCAACACTTTCTTGGACCATATAGATAACACGGTATTCAATAACGTTGTAAAACAAGGAGGGTACAAAATAATCTACTGGTACCGATATGTGGATGACATAATCAGTCTTGTAGATGAAACACATAACGGGATAGAAGAGCTACACAGTAATATCAACACAGTACACCCACAAATCCACTTCACAATGAAAATAGAAAACAACAAGAAACTAAAAATAATCAAACAAATTTCTGTTGAAAACGACTACAAAACAGACATAATAAAGAAACTCAACAACAAGGTAAAACGGAAACATGCAGTACACACAGAGATCACAGCAGACCACACCACTTCAGAAAAAAGAGAGAGGTGGTACACACTAGCATACAACAACAAAATATCACATAGAATAGGAAACATCTTGAAAAAGCAAGGGATCCCAATAACATTCAGAACAAACAATACAGTTCAGGAAAAACTAAGACCAGTCATAAAAAAACTCAGACAAATTCATCAATGCTAGAATATATCAACTCACTTGCAACTGCTGTCAGGCCCAATACATAGGACAAACAAGCATAAACTCGAACGATGTACACAGAGCACATGAGAGCTCTAAAGAGTTACAGCACACATTCAACATTTGCAGAACATCTAATGTACAAAAACCATAACCCCACTAATATCGAAAACGATCTATACATTCTGAGAAACAGCAACAGTCAATACCGACAACTAACAACACAAGAAAATTACTACATACAAAAGGCTATTGTCGAAGGGTTCAAGTGGCTCTGAGCACTTAACATCTGAGGTCATCAGTCCCCTAGAACTTAGAACTACTTAAACCTAACTAACCTAAGGACATCACACACATCCATGTCCGAGGCATGATTCGAACCTGCGACCGTAGCGGTCGCTCGGTTCCAGACTGTAGCGCCTAGAAGCGCTCGGCCACTCCGGCCGGCTATTGTCGAAGGGAAAAACGTAATAAACGAAAACACAACACTTCGTAACAACACACTCTTTACGGCTCTGAGACAACTGACTAAGGACACAGAACAGTAAGCACACACACGCAAAAGATCCACTTCCCCATCACACACAGAGACATAAACATGAAGAGAAGTCGTCGTAATTAGCGCTACAGTTTTTCATAGCCTTTCTCGCCACATGCGATACACCTCTCGCGACACACGAGAACAGCAAGATGGCGTAATGTTCTGGATCAGAAACAGAGTGCGAAAGTTTTGTTTTTCTGTTTATAAAAGCAGCCACATACCATCCAACGAATGTGAGTACACGAATAGCTAAGTAACAGCTCAGTACACACCAAATAACAGGTTTTCCACAACACTACAACAACCCCAAGTATATACTGCTGACACACGAAGTTCACCTTTTAGTATTATGTTTATTAACAGCCGCTCATATGGTTGCTGATGACATGATGTTCGCTAAGTAAAAAACGGCAACAGAAAAAAAGTGCATAGAAAATATGTCGCACACAGCGACAACAAGTGCTTAAAACATGCTCTAACATTCAATAAATAAAGTAGTATAAAAGTGTCCATAGAAAACTATATTTCAAAAAACGAATAGTAAAAATGTAATAACGTGCCTCTGTGTTTGTATAACCATGCTATTTTCTGCATGTTTTAGATTAAAAAAAAAACCACTCATGATGGCGATATTTGTCGCCGAAACTAGTTTGGAAGAATAAAGAAATAAACGAATAACAAGTTGCTTTGCATTAAGGCGGACTCGGTTTTCTGATATTACTGTTTTCTATGCAAACACGGACCAAATGGAAGAGTTCCAAGACAAAATCATTGCCTTAGTTCTAAGTTGCAAAAAAGGCACATTGGATATTTGTCAATTACAGCGCCATTTACCACGAAGCGAAAACAATAGTTTGAGTAAACCGTAAATATTTTTTGATGGAATCTGAATATGCAATAAAAATGGGGGATTTCTCTTTCAAAATACCAAGTAGACCGCGCCCACGCAGGAGGGGCGGTTAGAAGGTGTCCAGTTGCAGCACAGTTAAATGTTCCCTCTACTAATATTAACTTTTCACTTATAACATAATTTCTTTTTCTTTTCGTAAAATGCCATGTATATAAACCCAAAAACAGCAAAATGGATTCCATACTGGAAATGGATGGAAAAAGGTACGCCGGCCGCGGTGGCCGTGCGGTTCTGGCGCTGCAGTCCGGAACCGCGGGGCTGCTACGGTCGCAGGTTCGAATCCTGCCTCGGGTATGGGTGTGTGTGATGTCCTTAGGTTAGTTAGGTTTAAGTAGTTCTAAGTTCTAGGGGACTTATGACCTAAGCTGTTGAGTCCCATAGTGCTCAGAGCCATTTGAACCATTTTTTTTGAAAAAGGTACAATGAAGACGTGTTCGGAAATGCATCGTTGCCACTATTTATGGCGCTGACGAATCAAAATCTGTGCAGTCTGTTTATAGTATGTTATCGACACAACGTATTATAATCAACAGAATGGTCCGGTATTCATGTCGGGAACAAGTCGACGCGGTGTTTCTATACGGCCAAGCTGATGGGAACGGTTGAGAGGCAGTATGACCATACCAAAACAAGTACCCTCACAGACACATATTATTTCAAACCCGTTTTTGGGCGTTTGTGTGATCATGGGTCCTTTCAGTCACATGAACGTGCAACGGTGCGGCAGACTGTGCGTACACCAGATTCTGCCGGATACTGAGACGAACCCTGGTACAAGCTCCAGGCAAGTAGCCCGCCAACATGGTGTAAGCCAAAGTAGGATTACGTGTATCTTACGTGGAAACCGCCACTTTGCAAATCTGTTGTGACGTGGGTGCGATGCAGCAATGTACTGCGTTCCGGGACGATTTGTTTTCGTTGCAAGTACACCGTCCATTTCCTGAAACATGTGCAACGGACCTATTTTCCCTCCATTTCCAATCAGGAATCCGTCCTTGCGGTTTGACAGTTTTGTTAATGTTCATTCACACTGTGTGTGTGTGTGTGTGTGTGTGCGTTTTAGATAATGATTTATGACTATGTCGTGATAGTCTAAAAGTGGAAATGAACTGTATATAAACATTTGTATATCAGTGTACCATATATATTTGAATATGTGTATTTCTACACAAGACAACTGAATTGAATTGATTAAGCGCAGGATTTCAGTCCATGGACGAATGTGAAGTGTGATATAGAAATAGAGTTACCTAATCTAATGTGTACCTGAAAGCTATAGATTGATATGAAACAGAAATATGGAGACAATATTACGTAAAATAAACAGTAATATGGAAAGAATGGTACAAGGTCATGAATAGGTGGTCGGATCTGTTGGCTGGAGTAAGCACAGTTATAATTTAATCTTTACTGTTCAAATCTTGTTGCATTTTCAGAAAGGTAATGTTATTTACATCTACATCGATACTCCGCAGTCCACCTTCCGGCGCGTGGTGGAGAGTATTACGTACCATTGCTAGTAACTTTATTTCCTATTTCGCTAGAAAACAGAATGAGAGAAAAATGGCTGTCTATATACCTCCCTATGAGTCCAAATTTCTCGCATCTCATCTTCGTGCTCCTTAACGCACAATGTATTGAGGCAACAGAACCGTTCTGCAGTCAGCTTCAGATGCCGATTCTCTAAATTATCTCAATAGTGTTCCTCAAAAAGAGTATCGCCTTCCCTCCAGGGATTCCCACCCGAGATCCCGAATCATCTCCATAATATTTGAGTTTGTTCGAACTTAGCACTAAGCAGCCCGCTTCTGAACTGCTTCGATGTCTTCCTTTAATCTGATCTGGTTCGGATACCAAATACTCGAGCAGTACTCAGGAATAGTTCTTCCCATAAACCGAAATCCTTATACGATCCTTCTGTTTCATATCGCTTTGCAACGTTACGCCCAGATATTTAAACGACGTGGCAGTGTCAAACGAGACGCTATTAATGCTGTATCCGAAGACTATGGATGTGTATGCTAAAATTCTTCAGTGGCGAATAGACCAACTGTTCTGTCTACCTACTTAATTCTGATACAAAAATATAGAGACTGAAGTTCATATATGTATGGAAAGTATGAAATTTAAGCGAAAGCTGAGCAACAGGAACTGTTAACAATCCCATCAGATGAAATGCTAAATTAACTAATGAATTGTGAGGAATTGCAAGACGAGCGAGGTAGTTCAGATTTGGTTTCCTTTTTGGATTCAGAGTTGATCTAATGTTTTCCAGTTGCTTTCATCTACTTTACCTAGAGGCCACTTGTTTCTTTCAACAAGCTTATTACAAGTGAAATCAGTATGAAAGACTATAAATAAGGAACAAACGCCCTCTGAATTGTCCGTGTCCGTGCGAATGTACTAATCCAACATGGTGCCTCTCCGGACAATATGAAGCAAAGGTGCTAGTAGAATTTAATAGATTCTAATGTTACTATTTATTTATTGGGTTGGCAGTTTACAATGATCTTACTGTGACCATGCGATGTAAATAAAACAGAGTGATATACGATGAATACCAATATGAACATTGAAGTGCTAGCTTGTACAGTCATTACTAAATGAACTAACATTGTGAATAATTTAAGGTGATAAACAAAGATAGATGTGCGCACAGTATGCACACCGTAAGTGATTCTTACTTTAAAACAGCAATTTTACCTAGGACGTTGTGAACATCTAGTGCCGCGCTGCTCAATCTTTTTTTTTTTCTTTGAGTCGCATCAAAGTATGCGTCAAGCTTGCACCATACCCCTGCAAGTGATTACTTTTCCTAGGAGGAAAAATACAATCATATGAAGTACATAAAATACATTTCTTTTTCTGCGGGACGGCTATGAGATGCAGATGTTACAAATTAATTTCGACAAGAAATTATTTTACGATATTTTCATTATCTTCTGAATATTTTATCTGTGGAGCATTCGAAGACATTACAAATTTTGCGACGTATCTGACATTAATTAGCGACACACCAATGTGTCACCTAATGGAGGTTAAGAAACGCTGATCTAGACTGAGGGTTACGCTGGGAAGCAGTCCGAGACCTGAATGCTATTGCATGTAGGTATCAGGGGAAAGCATTGTGCATTCCTCACATGAACGCATTCCTAAACGGACTGGGGTTGAGCGGCGTCGGCGAAGCTACAGTCAAGCTAGCCAAATGTGCCGTTGTACACAACAACCAGCGTTACACTACGGAGTAAACAAAATTTAAATGCAACGCAAGGACCACGGGGACGATCAAAAAGTGCTTGTAGGTAATATAAGTGTTGAAGCCTCACAAAGCCAGACAACTGTGGTCAAAAGTATCCGGATACCTGGCTCAATATGGCGCCCTACATTGGTAATGCTGAAATTCAAGATGGTTTTGGCCCATCCTTAGCCTTGATTACAGCTTCCACTCTCGCAGGTATACGTTGAATCAAGGGCTGGAAGGTATCTTGGGGATTGGGAGCCCATTCTTCACGGAGTGCTGCACTGAGGAGAGGTATCGATGTCGGTCGGTGAGGCCTGTCACAAACTCAGCGTTCCAAAACATCCCAAAGGTATTCTATAGGATTCAGATCAGCACTCTCTGCAGGCCTGTCCATTACAGGGATGTTATTGTCGTGTAATCACTCCGCTACAGACCGTGCATTATGAACAGGTGCTCCATCGTGCTGAAAGATGCAGTCGTCATCCCCGAATTCCTCTTCAACAGTGGAAAAGAGGTGCTTAAAACATCAATGTTGGCCTGTGCTGTGATAGTGCCACGCAAAAAGACAAGGGGTGCAAGCCCCCTCCATGAGAAACATGACCACACCATAACACCAACGCCTCAGAATTTTACTGTTGGCAATACACTCGCTGGCTGATGACTTTCACCGGGCGTTCGCCATACACACACCATGCCATCGCATCGCCACATTGTGTACCGTGATTCGTCAATCCACACAACGATTTTCCACTGTTCCGTCGTACAGTGTTTACGCTCCTTACACCAAGCGAGGCGTCTTTTGGCATCTATCGTCGTGATCTGTGGCATATGAGAAGCCGCTCGACCATGAAATCCAAGTTTTCTCACCTCCCGCCTAATTTTCGTAGTACTTAGAGTGGATACGTATGTAGTTTTGTGTTTCTGTGTGATGGTCTGGATGGATGTCTGCCTATTACACATCACGAACTTCTTCAACTGTCGGCGGTCTCTGTCAGTCTACAGACGTTACATTTCCACTTTACTATCACATCGGAAACAGTGGACCTATGGATGTTTAGGAGTGTGGAAATCTCGCGTACAGACGTATCACACAAGTGACAACCAATCACCTGACCACGTTAGAAGTCCGTGAGTTCCGCGGAGCGCCCCATTATGCTCTCGCACGATGTCTAATGACTACTGAGTACCTGTCAGCACAATGGACCTAATATGAAAAACCTATGTTTTTGGGGGCGTCAGGATACGTTTCATCTCATAGTGTAAGTAAGCAGTGGAGGAAAAGGGAGAAACTGGTGTGACAAGAAGCAAAACCTAAAGTAGAATCATTATAAAAAGACTTCTTATAAATCACTACTCTCTAACCTCCACGATTCAGGTACCAGTTAAGAATAATTTTGAGTTGCTGCCAGAAAATACACCTCTGTCTCCAATTTGTAAACAATCTTTTCTGCGTTTCTTTCTCAAGAAGTCCATTATTTTACTTGTTTCCAATTATTTTTCATACGATTATTTCGTGTTCACGGTCATTCATAGCGGCATAGAGAGCCAAGCAGCACCTCCTTCTCTGCCTAAAACCCAAGAGATGTACCAACCAGCCACACACTTGGCTGAGGCGACAGCCGGCTGTTCCATCCGTCAGCTTGAGCTGTCTGCCGATCAAGATTAAGCCAAGACAGCGTGCTTAGCAAACAAAAAACAGAGTGCGACCTACGTGTATGAATACTAATGCAACACAAATCCACTGATAAAACAACTAAATTATGTGAAACCATATTCTAAAATATACATTTGCAGTCAGTGAATAAAAGCATAAGCGTACAACCAATATTGTAGTGAATGTGAAAATATTTTGAATTGCAAACCACAGTAGCAAAAGACTTTTACCAGAAGTAAATAACTTGATTGTAAACTAATATTTCCTGTACAAAAACCTGAAATAATTTGAAGCATAACTCGTGAAAGAAAATCGATCATTATACAGTAAATATATCACGAGGCGGCATCCATTTTTCGCGATTTTGCTGGGTTTTCCAAGGGGCAAGCCCAAATACGAAGGCATAAGTAATAAGTATATCTTGGATATAGAAAGCAGTCCTACTTAATTAGTAGAAAACAAAGAGACAATGCTAAATAAATATGTTACAAAGTATTTCCAATGTAACGAAATAACAAGCAAAATATTTCTATACAGGCCCATGTTCAACCGATGGAAATACCATGTTAAAAATAAATGTATGGTCTGAATCTAATTCTGTAAAGTTAATACTGTATTATTGAATATAGAAAAGAAGAAACTCGTTTGAGACAGGAATATTTATGTAAATATAACTCCATACAACAAACGAAAAAGTCTGTATTTAATGAAAAGCGTATCCTGCAATACGTATAGGCAGCCAAGATAAAATCTTGTCGCTACTGAAAAGACATTTTAATCTGTAAAAGTGAGCGGAATAGAATGATGCCATACTTGTTTATGTTTTAAATAAAGTTTGTTTCCATTGGGGGCGGTATAATAGATTAAATTGCGACTTCATACTTGGCACATCTTTAATCTCTTCTGGTGCACGTGCGTGATTCCAAATATACTACATGCACAGGAATGTAGGGCTCCGTAGGCTTTTAATTTCGAGCCTTTAGAATGAATGAAAAATTTAATGATATTCACATAGCAAAATCCTACTTTGTGTTGATTGGTCGAGCACATGTAAAGGTGCTGTGAGTCTGTCATTCAGGCATGAATAAATGACGTTCAGTTGAATTTAACTATATCAACGTACATAATTTCATTTGACCCAGTCATTAATATCAAAGATCAATAATTAACTAACTAACTAATCATTTTCAGTAACTGAAAGAAATTCACGACACATTATAATTCTAGCTGGTGGGTTCAGTTATTAAATCTGTATACCAGGGTAAAGCTTCTTTCTCTAAGCTGAACCTGCACTTCGGAGTACGTTATTCTTTTCAAAAATTAACTTCATTTTTGGAATACGATAAGGTCAGATTTATGTATGAATATTACCGGCAGATAGGACAAGTAGTAGCTTATAAACGAACGTTATATTCTGCTTGGGTAATACGTGGCAAATTATGCAGTCGTTTCTGATAAAGACTTTCTGTAAAAGCCACTATGTCTCTGGGCTTCACACAACATCGTGCCATTAACATTAAATACTAGTTTACGTATTAAAAATACGAGTGGACTTCTAATGAAGATGTTTTCTAAGTGTATTTAATCACCGCCATGTCATTTCATGATTAATAGTTTACTAGTGTAAAATATGTTTTATTAAACTTTGTGTACGTTGTTTCTATCGTAATTAGAGAGAGCACAATTCAAGGAATAAAAAATTAAATTTCCTTATTCTTTCTTTGCCTCGCATCTGGTCAGCGCCGCGGAGTGCCATTCCATGTGGCCCGGGTTTGATTTCCGGGTGGAGCAGGAGGTTTTTACCGCTCAGGGACTGGGTGTTGTATTGTCCTCATCATCATTTCATCCCTATCTCCGACGCGGAAGTCGCACAATGTGGCGCCAAATGCAATAAATATATACATTTACTAATGTAATTCATTGTTATTATGTGCTCTCTTTTAATTAAAAAATTAGAAACTGACGTTAAACAATCATAGGTGATGCCTGTTAGTAACACAATTTTTGTTTCTATCTCGATAGCAAAGTTTTCTATCAGCATATGGTCGGTTCCAGTGCGTTGTGACACTGCAGTTCACACTAAGGTGTTATTCGTAGCCGAGCGTGTTACAACTGGCGGTTGTGCATAGGGAAGTAAAACCAGTTATATGTTAATAAAAATGCATTGCGATCGAGACAAATCTGATCTACTGACAGCAACGCGATCGCAGTATTTCCGTTATGATATTAGCATTTAAAGCGACCAGTATTGTTTTTAGACATATGAAGATCATATAGACAACGTTTATATCTAAGACTTCTACAAATTTTCACAAGAACTGTCGACATTTTTTTCTTTAGAAAACTGTTTTGCAATATATGTACTCTTTGAGTTGTAGATGGCATCATTGAGACATAAGGGCTGAATACAGTCGTGACCACGGCAAACATATCATAAAAATTATTTTTAACTAGACAGGGATGGAGATATAGATCGTTGCAATTCTTTAGTTAAAATCATCTGTCAGAAGTGATAATTTTGGAACGTGACTGTAATTCTTTTGTCGTCAATTACATTAGGCATCTCAGAAGGTCAATATTCACGGATATAATATGAACGACATTTCGAGGCGAAAATGTTTTAACACTCCAAAAACCTGCGAGGTAAATTGACGAGTAACCGAAAATTATAAAATACTACGAAATATTGTTAGTAGAATAACTGGCTCGGTTTTATATCTTCGCGACTGTAAGTTTTGAGTATCTCAAACTCGTCAGTATTGTTCACTCTTACAAATCGGGCTTCGTAAGTTAAATAACTAACAGGTTCTGAATAATTACTGCAATTCGTAGCTGTCTCAATCATACGGTAGGAATGGCTGCCAAACAAACTTCCCCCGAGTTGGTTATTGCAGTTCGTACAATATAACAGTCACCCTTCTTTGCGCTAAAAAAAGAAAACCTATTAATAGGATACAAGGGATATTACAAGTGCGAAATAATAAAGTGTTATACAACATACCGAAATCAATTTTATGGTTATTTTGCTTCTACCTACACGTTTTAACAACACAAACTAGAAGCAAGAAAGCTGAACAAGGAAGTGGCAGGTGAACGTTACCAGGCAAAAGACGAATATTAATTTTACACAGCTGTTCTCGCTGCTCCCTCCATTCCTCCGAAGTTTTACCGATTCCATTTTATGATTTTTATGTTCTAAATTCATACGTTCTTTTCTTATTATAGGTAACATACCATTACACTGAAGAGTCAAATAAACTGCTACACGTTTTTAATATCGTGTAGCATGACCCCCCCCCCCCCCCCCCGAGCACGCTGAAGTGCCGCAAAACGACGTGGAATGGACTCGACTAATGTCTGAAGTAGTGCAGGGCTGTCAGTAAATCCGTAAGAGTACGAGGCGATGGAGATCTCTTCTGAACAGCACGTTGCAAGGCATCCCAGATGTGCTCAGTACTGTTCATGCCTGGGGAGTCTGGTGGCCAGCGGAAGTATTTAAACTCAGAAGAGTGTTCCTGGAACCACTCTGTAGCAATTGTGAAGGTATGGGGTGTCGCAGTATCCTGCTGGAATTGCCCAAGTCCGTCGGAATGCACAATGGACATGAATGGATGCAGTTGGTCAGACAGGATGCTTACTTATGTGTCACCTGTCAGAGTCGTATGTAGACGTATCAGGGGTCTCATATCACTCCAGTTGCACACGTCCCACACCATTACAGAGCCTCCGCCTGTTTTATCAGTCACCTGCTGACATGCAGGGTCCATGGATTCCGCCCGATACAATTTAAAACGAGACTCGTCCGATCACGCAACATGTTTCCAGTCATCATCAATCCAGTGTCGAAGGGCCAAGACGAGGCGTAAAGCTTCGTGTTGTGCTGTCATCAAGGATACACGAATGCGCCTTCGGCTCCAATAGTCCGTATGGATGATGTTTCGTTGAATGGTTCGCAAGCTGACACTTGTTGATGACCCAGCATTGAAATCTGCAGCAGTTTGTGGAAGGGTTGCACTTCTGTCACACTGAACGATTCTCTTCAGTCGTCGTTGGTCCCGTTCTTGCAGGATCTTTTTCCGGCCTCAGTGATGTCGTAAATTTAATGTTTTACCCTGCTCCTGATATTCACGGTACACTCGGGAAATGGTCGTACGGGAAAATCCCCACTTCAGCGCTACCTCGGAGATGTTGTGCCCCATGGCTATTGACGCCGACTATAACCCCACGTTCAAACTCACTTAAATCTTGATAGCCGCAGTAACTGATCTAACAAGTGCGCTATACGCTTGTTGTCTTGTACAGGCGTTGCCGAACGCAGAGCCGTATTCTGCCTGTTTACATATCGCTGTATTTGAATATGCAAGACTATACAAGTTCCTTTGCGCTTCAGTGTATATCTACTCCAAAAAAATTATTTCCTTGAAACAAGAAAATAAATAAAAAAATTCTACTTTGCCTGTAATGTCTGGTATACATGGGCTCTAAAATGCATATCTTAAGAGCTATGAGCACTTGTTCAGTAGATGAAATGTGTTTCACAGTAGTAAAGATGAATAAGTGCTCATATCTCTAATGGTATGCATTTCAGAGCCCCTGTTTCCTAGACATTTTCGCTTCAAGTCGTCGTTCCTGTCATATCGCTGAGTACTTCCTCCTGGGACAACATGTATAAAGTTTATAAAGCCCCAAAAGGCTACTGAAAAGATTTCCCTTTCTAAGCAGTTTTGTGCACCATTCGTTCATTTGTACATGTCTGCAGGTATAGGAGAGCCACCATGATGTTATGTCTCGCCTACGTAAATGTCAAAATATTTTCAAACAGTGTGACACAGTAGGAAAATCTTGGAAGTTTGTGGTAAGTTCCTGTGGGACCAAACGGCTGAGGTCATCGGTCTACTAGTTTGCTTCCCATAGCTTGACATGGTACTAGAGGGAGCTGTAGACGGCAAAAACTGTAGAGGAAGACAGGGATTGGAATACGTCAAGCAAATAATTGAGGACGTAGGTTGCAAATGCTACTCTGAGATGAAGAAGTTAGCACACGAAAGGAGTTCGTGGCGGGCCGCATCAAACCAGTCAGTAGACTGATGAAAAAAAAAAAAAAAAAAAGCTTCACAGGCAAAAATTGTCTCAGAATATACTACCAACTTCGACGTACAATGAAATGTTGCGAACGAGAGTCACTAATGTCTAGGGCTCAGAGGGAAAATTTTTCCCCGCTGCTGAAGCTAAAATAATCACTTGTCCCACAGTTCATATACGCAATTCTGAAAACGCGCTCGACGCCTGGGGCGCATCCTCTGAGGTAATAACCTTCCTCCCCATGTGTCTTAATTATGAGGCGTTGGTGTATTGTAACTATTTTCATTCTCAGTTTTTTGTTCCATAAACATTTCCAAAACTTCGTTTCGTATTTATAAACTAATCAGTAAGAGTCGTATTTTATTACAATTTGGCCCCAGATTGTGTCTAATTATTCATGTTTCAATACGCGCCAGTAATCTTCCAGGATTTTTCAGTTACTCTTTACCTGTTCCCTACATTCTGTACAGTTGCTTGGTGAAGTCTGCTCCCTCAGTCGGTTGCTGTACCGTGACTTCCAGCATCAGTATTGTATCTTATGAGTAACTGTTTAGAATCTACATCCAGTCGAAAGGACTGAGCTGCAGGTACATTACCTTGCCTCTGTTCTCGTACGTTATGGAGGTTTGTGCCTCCTTTTCTAAGCGTACAGTGCTGTATTCAATAATAATTGCGAGACAGAGTTTTTTACGGAAAAAAGCCTCGATCCTAGCAGTTCACGTGCTGTTGAAAAGCGAACACATGTTCCACGTTCGCCCACCTGTCGAGTGAATATTAGCTTAGAGTGTTTAGTAACATTTTTCGCCGCTTAATACTTACACTCGAATCCTTTCTGCCGATACGACAGATATCAGTACGTTATTACTACTGATTAGATGCTATTTTTTAGAATTCTTCCCTGTTTGGACTGATTTCCGAGATCTCAATCCATCAGACAGGGAAGGACCATTCCTCTGAGCGAAATTAGAATTATATTAATACCGTCAGCTCGTCATGGGCGTTGATTTATATCAACGGGGACAGGTGAAAATGTGTGCCACGACCGGGACTCGAACCCGGGATCTCCCGCTCACATGGCAGACTCTGTATCCATCTGAGCCACCGAGGGCACAGAGGATAGTGCGACTGCAAGGACTATCTCGCGCACTCCTCCCGCGAGACTCAAATTCTCACCTAGTATATACACACACTACGTCCATAGTGTCCTACCCCAACACACTCATTACTCGTGGAAGACATTCTTTCCAAGTCCCGTAAGAGCTCGAGGAATATGTGTGGATCTGCACAGAAGAAGAAGGCCATGGCCGATATTGCCAGAACTATAGGGCTATTACAAATGATTGAAGCGATTTCATAAATTCACTGTAGCTCCATTCATTGACATATGGTCACGACACACTACAGATACGTAGAAAAACTCATAAAGTTTTGTTCGGCTGAAGCCGCACTTCAGGATTCTGCCGCCAGAGCGCTCGAGAGCGCAGTGAGAGAAAATGGCGACAGGAGCCGAGAAAACGTATTTCGTGCTTTAAATTCACTCACATCAGTCAGTCATAACAGTGCAACGACACTTCACTACGAAGTTCAACAAAGATCCACCAACTGCTAACTCCATTCGGCGATTGTATGGGCAGTTTAAAGCTTCTGGATGCCTCTGTAAGGGGAAATCAACGGGTCGGCCTGCAGTGAGCGAAGAAACGGTTGAACACGTGTATCTGCACATGCTGGAAAATTGGCTCGTGCCACAACTGGAGACCGACAGCGCAGACTTCATCTTTCAACACGATGGTGCTCCACCGCACTTCCATCATGATGTTCCGCATTTCTTAAACAGGAGATTGGAAAACCGATGGATCGGTCGTGGTGGAGATCATGATCAGCAATTCATGTCATGGCCTCCACGCTCTCCCAACTTAACCCCATGCGATTTCTTTCTGTGGGGTTATGTGAAAGATTCAGTGTTTAAACCTCCTCTACCAAGAAACGTGCCAGAAATGCCAGCTCGCATCAACGATGCTTTCGAACTCATTGATGGGGACATGCTGCGCCGAGTGTGGGAGGAACTTGATTATCGGCTTGATGTCTGCCGAATCACTAAAGGGGCACATATCGAACATTTGTGAATGCCTAAAAAAAGTTTTTCAGTTTTTGTATGTGTGTGCAAAGCATTGTGAAAATATGTCAAATAATAAAGTTATTGGGGAGCTGTGAAATCGCTTCAATCATTTGTAATAACCCTGTATATACACTACTGGCCATTAAAATTGCTACGCCAAGAAGGAATGCAGATGATAAACGGATATTCATTGGACAAATATATTATATTACAACTGACATGTGATTACATTATCACACAATTTGGGTGCATAGATACTGAGAAATCAGTACCCAGAACAACCACCTCTGGCCGTAATAACGGCCTTGATATGCCTGGGCATTGAGTCAAACTGAGCTTGGATGACGTGTACAGGTACAGCTGCCCATGCAGCTTCAACACGATACCACAATTCATAAAGAGTAGTGATTGGCGTATTGTGACGGGCCAGTTGCTCGGCCAACATTGACTAGACGTTTTCAGTTGCTGAGAGATATGGAGAATGTGCTGGCCAGGGCAGCACTCGAACATTTTGTGTATCGAGAAAGGCCCGTACAGGACCTGCAACATGCTGTCGTGCATTATCCTGCTGAAATGTAGGGTTTCGCAGGGATAGAATGAAGGGTAGAGCCACGGGTCGTAACACATCTGAAATGTAATGTCCACTGTTCAATGTGCCGTCAATGCCAACAAGAGGTGACCGAGACTTGTAACCAATGGCACCCCATACCACCACGCCATGTGAAACGCCAGTATGGCGATGACAAATACACCCTTCCAATGTGCGTTCACCGCGATGTCGCCAAACACGGATGCGACCATAGAGTACTAGGGACAGAAAGTTGGCTGAAACCAGATGTAAACAGTAATGAAATCCTAAACTCAGATTGGAATTTATACTGCAGAGACAGGCTGGACAGTGAAGGGGGAGGCGTGTTTATAGCGATAAGAAGTGCAATAGTATCGAAGGAAATTGACTGAGATCCGAAATGTGAAATAATTTGGGTGAAGGTCACGGTTAAAGCAGGCTCAGACATGGTAATTGGATGTCTCTATAGGCCCGCTGGCTCAGCAGCTGTTGTGGCTGAGCACCTGAAGGATAATTTGGAAAATATTACGAGTAGATTTCCCCATCATGTTATAGTTCTGGGTGGAGATTTTAATTTGCCAGATATAGACTGGCAGACTCAAACGTTCATAACGGGTGGCAGGGACAAAGAATCCAGTGAAATTTTTTTAAGTGCTTTATCTGAAAACTACCTTGAGCAGTTAAACAGAGAACCGACTCGTGGCGATAACATATTAGACCTTCTGGTGACAAACCCGAAATATTTGAAACAGTTAACGCAGAACAGGGAATCAGCGATCATAAAGCGGTTACTGCATCGATAATTTCAGCCGTAAATAGAAATATTAAAAAAGGTAGGAAGATTTTTCTGTTTAGCAAAAGTGACAAAAAGCAGATTACAGAGTACCTGACGGCTCAACACAAAAATTTGTCTCAAGTACAGATAGTGTTGAGTATCAGTGAACAAGGTTCAAAACCATCGTACAATATGCGTTAGATGAGTATGTGCCAAGCAAGATCGTAAGAGGTGGAAAAGAGCCACCGTGGTACAACAACCGAGTTAGAAAACTGCTGCGGATGCAAAGGGAACTTCACAAACATAAACATAGCCAAAGCCTTGCAGACAAACAAAAATTACGCGAAGCGAAATGTAGTGTGAGGAGGGCTATGCGAGAGGCGTTCAATGAATTCGAAAGTAAAGTTCTATGTACTGACTTGGCAGAAAATCCTAAGAAATTTTGGTCTTATGTCAAAGCAGTAGGTGGATCAAAACAAAATATCCAGACACTCTGTGACGAAAATGGTACTGAAACAGGGGATGACAAACTAAAGGCCGAATTACTAAATGTCTTTTTCCAAAGCTGTTTCACACAGGAAGATGGCACTGTAGTTCCTTCTCTGGATTGTCGCACAGATGACAAAATGGTATATATCGAAATAGACGACAGGGGGACAGAGAAACAAGTAAAAAAGCTCAAAAGAGGAAAAGCCGCTGGACCTGATGGGATACCAGTTCGATTTTACACAGAGCACGCGTAGGAATTTGCTCCCCTTCGTGCAGCGGTGTACCGTAGGCTTCTAGAAGAGCGTAGCGTTCCAAAGGATTGGAAAAGGGCACAGGTCATCCCCGTTTCCAAACAGGGACGTCGAACAGATGTGCAGAACTATAGACCTATATCTCTAACGTCGATCAGTTGTAGAATTTTGGAACACGTATTATGTTCGAGTATAATGACTTTTCTGGAGACTAGAAATCTACTCTGTAGGAATCAGCATGGGTTTCGAAAAAGACAGTCATGTGAAACCCAGCTCGCGCTATTCGTCCACGAGACTCAGAGGGCCATAGACACGGGTTCACAGGTAGATGCCGTGTTTCTTGACTCCCGCAAGGCGTTCGATACAGTTCCTCACAGTTGTTTAATGAACAAAGTAAGAGCATATGGACTATCAGACCAATTGTGTGATTGGATTGAAGAGTTCCTGGATAACAGAACGCAACATGTCATTCTCAATGGAGAGAAGTCTTCCGAAGTAAGAGTGATTTCAGGTGTGCCGCAGGGGAGTGTCGTAGGACCGTTGCTATTCACAATATACATAAATGACCTTGTGGATGACATCGGAAGTTCACTGAGGCTTTTTGCCGATGATGCTGTGGCACATCAAGTGGTTGTAACAATGGAAAATTGTACTGAAATGCCGGAGGATCTGCAGCGAATTGACGCATGGTGCAGGGAATGGCAATTGAATCTCAATGTAGACAAGTGTAATGTGCTACGAATACATAGAAAGTTAGATCCCTTATCATTTAGCTACAAAATAGCAGGTCACCAACTGGAAGCAGTTAATTCCATAAATTATCTGGGAGTGCGAATTAGGAGTGATTTAAAATGGAATGATCATATAAAGTTGATCGTTGGTAAAGCAGATGCCAGACTGAGATTCATTGGAAGAATCGTAAGGAAATGCAATCCGAAAAAAAAGGAAGTAGGTTACAGTACGCTTGTTCGCCCACTGCTTGAATACTGCTCAGCAGTGTGGGATCCGTACCAGACAGGGTTGATAGAAGAGATAGAGAATATCCAACGTAGAGCAGCGCGCTTCATTACAGGATCATTTAGTAATCGCGAAAGCGTTACGGAGACGATAGATAAACTCCAGTGGAAGACTCTACAGGAGAGGCGCTCAGTAGCTCTGTACGGGTTTTTGTTGAAGTTTCGAGAACATACCTTCACCGAAGAGTCAAGCAGTATATTGCTCCCGCCTACGTATATCTCGCGAAGAGATCATGAGGATAAAATCAGAGAGATTAGAGCCCACACAGAGGCGTACCGACAATCCTTCTTTCCACGAACAATACGACACTGGAACAGAAGGGAGAACCGATAGAGGTACTCAAGGTACCCTCCGTCACACACCGTCAGATGGCTTGCGCAGTATGGATGTAGATGTAGATGTAGATGCTGTAAACAGAACCTGGATTCATCCGAAAAAATTACGTTTTGTCATTCGTACACCCAGGTTCGTCGTTGACTACCATCGCAGGCGCTCGGGTCTGTGATGCTGAGTGAGTCAAGGGTAACCGCAGTCATGGTCTCCGAGCAGATATTCCATGCTGCTGCAAACGTCGTCGAACTGTTCGTGCAGATGGTTGTTGTCTTGCAAACGTCCCCATCTGTTGATTCAGGGATCGAGACGTGGCTGCACGATCCGTTACAGCCATGCGGATAAGATGCCTGTCATCTCGACTGCTAGTGATACGAGGCCGTTGGGATCCAGCAAGGCGTTCCGTATTACCCTCCAGAACCCCCCGATTCCATATTCACTGAAGTCACAGTTGTACTCCTGGCAGCTTTTGTTGCCAGTAATGGCGAATTATATACTGAATGTGCGTTATAATTAGTTCAGTCGGTGATAATAGGCCTCATGTAATTATAACTTCTGGTCCTGTCATTTATCGTGATTAAATTACCTCATGTAATGTTGAAAGAATTCAGTTACTATCGCTGAAGTGCTGCTAGTAACTACTTGATGCCTTATTACCTGCTGCATCAGTGCTGGCGTTTTCCGTTGCGCGATACTTATCCAGAATTCCAGGCCACAATCCGTTATAAAATTACGATTACGCGACATCAGGCAGAAGGTCTTCTTTCAGCTATTTTTTTTGTACCGAAAGCAAGAGTTCGTTCCGGACACGTATGTGAATGTATTATTGAGTAGTGGAAGTATCAAACTTTCTAAGTGCTAGATGTCACATGTAGGAGGATAATCAAAAAATAATACACCTTTTATTGCACAAAACTTATTTGTATCCACAAAATTGGGAAGTTATTCTGATACCAAAGAATTATGCTGCTCACATCATCATTCCAAAAACATAATGAGACAAATCAGAAAACGCATAATGCATTCTGAGTGTTTAGGTACCATGTCACAGAACTGACATTCTAAGACCCAATAAGAATGTTTTTGTTTCAAATGCCAATAATACTGCGGCATTACGTTTTAATTGTACAATGAAAGTAAGATCTACAGAAATACAACAGTTATGTTTCAACTAGTGTAGCTATAGTCAACAAAAACTATTTTTGTATACTTTAAATTCTGTAGAAGAACAGAATAAAATAAAATTCAAGGAACAAATCTTTCGTAATTGATTTCCGTTTCTTACACAACTCCGTTCTTGATCTCAGATGTTACATAGTTATGTATAGAAGTTCCTCGTGCTGTTGAGAACGAAAACCTTTTCATAAAATCTTCCAGACACACATCGTTCCGACGGTTCACTTTCAATCGAGGGTTTTAGTGTTTGGGAGTGGAAGGGCTGGGATTTTAGCACCTGATCAGGTTCAATTGAATAACATTTATTGAAGAATTCATTTGCGACAGTAATGTTTGTGGCTGCAGCGGAGAGTCCATCGTGCCTGCAGGACCACCAGCTTGGGAGGCGACGCCACACACCACCGATCCCTGGGTAACGAGCAACAGACGCCTTCCTGTAACTGAGATTATTATAAGAGCCAAGGCTGACTTATAACGTTACCACCCTCCAAACACGACAGACAAGACCAGAGACTTTGTATAGAAGAAATTTTCAGAAGATTACACTTTTGAAATTCCGTAAACGCAATATTAACGAAGATATGCACATCCTTAAAAAAGGAACTATCTAAAATCGACAGATTGTCATCCAATAAGAAATGTAAAACTGACTCCAATTTCTTCTATTACTTAAAATGTTAACTTTAACCACGTGACAGAAAAAATGCTATTTAAATGACCGGTATCAACAGATTACTTTTTAAGATGTTTCCGCCTTAAGATAAATAAAACCAAGCATATTCCAATTGCATTCTATTTGTTCTCATCGACGAGAGCTGCCCCATCATAATTACACGGCAAATAACAGACCATAACTATTTGGTCCACGTATAACAGCTAATGAACCTCTTGTCACCAATCACCACAGGATAACACAACACAGAACAGCAAATACCAAATACCAGTTGACAACCAATATCAAAACGCCATGCGGATTGTGACTTATCACAAATTACCAGACCATCAGTTCTTTAGCTCACACTGAATGTGGCAAACTGCCTGTACACTTGCTAGTATATTTCACCGAAGTGAATAACGCTTGTAATACTTTCACAGGCACTGCCACAAACGGAGCAGTCCTTCAATTTTATCTAGCGTATGGCGCCTTAACAAATAAATCTCAGAACAAAAATCTCAAATATATCTCGAGCAATCAACGCTCATGGATAATTCTGTAATCGCTTCCCGCCACAGGAGTGTGAAACACCGTGACACGCTTTTTGCAATTTTGCAGTGAGCACAGAGAGGGAAAGAATTAACGATCCACAACTTGCTATTAACCTTAGATCAGACAAACAGAATAAGCAAGACCGTGCGACAACGCTGGAAGAACAGGGCTGCACTTCCGTGATAGCAACTGCCATCAGGCACATACAACACTGACATTGTTTCACGGCTGTTGACGCTGCACATCACCCACCACGCAAGGCTCGTTGTTAATTTGTAGCGTCTGCTGTCCAGGAGTTTCCACAGAATTCCAATCCTGGGTGCTGCACACGCAATACCACCTCTTTTCGCTATCTTTTCTCTCGTCGGTAGCGAACAGTAGCAACTCGCAGTAACGGCAATACTGGATAAAATCCAAACTGCACGCCACTCAAAATTTCGCCGACCAACTAAGGCAACGACGCTGAACTAAAACAATAGGAGATCCAAGGTACGACGCAAATCCATACAACTCAACATTAATGAACGGTGTACTCTCAATAACTACACTCCTGGAAATGGAAAAAAGAACACATTGACACCGGTGTGTCAGACCCACCATACTTGCTCCGGACACTGCGAGAGGGCTGTACAAGCAATGATCACACGCACGGCACAGCGGACACACCAGGAACCGCGGTGTTGGCCGTCGAATGGCGCTAGCTGCGCAGCATTTGTGCACCGCCGCCGTCAGTGTCAGCCAGTTTGCCGTGGCATACGGAGCTCCATTGCAGTCTTTAACACTGGTATCATGCCGCGACAGCGTGGACGTGAACCGTATGTGCAGTTGACGGACGTTGAGCGAGGGCGTATAGTGGGCATGCGGGAGGCCGGGTGGACGTACCGCCGAATTGCTAAACACGTGGGGCGTGAGGTCTCCACAGTACATCGATGTTGTCGCCAGTGGTCGGCGGAAGGTGCACGTGCCCGTCGACCTGGGACCGGACCGCAGCGACGCACGGATGCACGCCAAGACCGTAGGATCCTACGCAGTGCCGTAGGGGACCGCACCGCCACTTCTCAGCAAATTAGGGATACTGTTGCTCCTGGGGTATCGGCGAGGACCATTCGCAACCGTCTCCATGAAGCTGGGCTACGGCCCCGCACACCGTTAGGCCGTCTTCCGCTCACGCCCCAACATCGTGCAGCCCGCCTCCAGTGGTGTCGCGACAGGCGTGAATGGAGGGACGAATGGAGACGTGTCGTCTTCAGCGATGAGAGTCGCTTCTGCCTTGGTGCCAATGATGGTCGTATGCGTGTTTGGCGCCGTGCAGGTGAGCGCCACAATCAGGACTGCATACGACCGAGGCACACAGGCCCAACACCCGGCATCATGGTGTGGGGAGCGATCTCCTACACTGGCCGTACACCACTGGTGATCGTCGAGGGGACACTGAATAGTGCACGGTACATCCAAACCGTCATCGAACCCATCGTTCTACCATTCCTAGACCGGCAAGGGAACTTGCTGTTCCAACAGGACAATGCACGTCCGCATGTATCCCGTGCCACCCAACGTGCTCTAGAAGGTGTAAGTCAACTACCCTGGCCAGCAAGATCTCCGGATCTGTCCCCCATTGAGCATGTTTGTGACTGGATGAAGCGTCGTCTCACGCGGTCTGCACGTCCAGCACGAACGCTGGTCCAACTGAGGCGCCAGGTGGAAATGGCATGGCAAGCCGTTCCACAGGACTACATCCAGCATCTCTACGATCGTCTCCATGGGAGAATAGCAGCCTGCATTGCTGCGAAAGGTGGATATACATGTACTAGTGCCGACATTGTGCATGCTCTGTTGCCTGTGTCTATGTGCCTGTGGTTCTGTCAGTGTGATCATGTGATGTATCTGACCCCAGGAATGTGTCAATAAAGTTTCCCCTTCCTGGGACAATGAATTCACGGTGTTCTTATTTCAATTTCCAGGAGTGTAGTTATCTGCCTTTTACGTCAACGACGCGTTACACTATTGCTATACACTCCTACCGAACTGATAGTTCAAACAAATCATGCAGAAACCAAGAAACCAGAACTGATCAACGATGTGGTCACGGACACCATCCATTAACACCTTGCCCCATTACTCCAGAGCCGCACCACATTACTTTCGTGATGAACAGGAATGTCTCACAGTCACCGTGCTATCAAAGAGCTCCTCGCCTCGGCCGTGCGCCTCGTGTTCGCCACAGAGCGCACTCTCTAGATTGCCTTGAATCTAACTGCCGACCAGCGATCCCATGTGCGGCAGCCGCTATGTATTCCCGCGAATTAAAATCGTCGGACATTCAGCACAATTTCTCCTTTTTTTTTACTATTTTTCATACCAAAACTATCTCGTCCCATTATAATGATACTTTAATGATATAGACAATAGCTTACATACGCTCTGCTTAACACACAAACTGTCCATAAACTAGCCTTGCCTTGAAACATGATTCTTGGAACTCCAGAGGTTGCACTGCTTGGCATAAGGACCGTGTGGAAAGTAGTAGTCAATGTTTTAAACATTTTATCCGTGATTTTGCACTTGGAACTAGTCTACAGTCTTGTAATAGAATACCGAGGATGCCACATCGCTGAAATCACATTTTGTGAAAGACTGGCACGAAGCACGTTTGCGATTTTCATTCTACAGTTAGGTGACAGATACCTCAGGCGGTCGAAGAGCAAAATTGAGTGATAGGGAGTGCGGTCTACACACACACACACACACACACACACACACAAACGCGACCGCGTGCTCAACAGAGCGTCAAATTTCTGTTTCCAGTGGAGTTATCTAAATGTGCCTCAATATTTTCAGGGGCTCGATGCTTGTAATCTCCCTGCTGTGTGCTGCAAATGCTGTTGAATACCAAAACAGTTGCAGCGCCCAACAATCTGCTTGCTATTTGCGTGCTATTGTCAGCTTCATTACTTACATTTCCATAGACAAATGATGACGAAAACCAACTGCTAGATTTCAGTTCCTCCTGAGACTGACCTTACAATACACTAAACCACATTCCTGACAGGTGGCAGCCATTTATGAGGTGATAATCCGAGTTTTAGTTTTCCATTACCGTTCACTTACAATGGAGAGACGGAAGTCATGGGACATATCGCAATATAATGTCGGACCTCCTTTTGTCAGGTGAAGTGCAGCTCCATGTGGCATGATCTCAAAAGGTAGTTGGAAGTCCCTCTCCCCCCCCCCCCTCAAGAAACATTGAGCCTGGCTGCCTCCATAACCGTTAGTGATTGCAGTGCCTTCTCGGTCGGATTCGTGTCGCGCGATCTGGGTGGTCAAATTATTCGCTCGAATTGTTCAGAACGTTTTTCAAACCAGTCACGTCCAATTGTGGCAGGGCGACATGGCGCATTGTTAGCTATAAAAATTCCGTCGTTGTTAGGGAACATGAAGTCCATTAATGGCTGCAATTTGTCTCTAAGTGGCCAAATATAACCATTTACAGTCAATGATCTATGTAAACATAGCTCACACCATTATGGAGCCATCACCAGCTTCAACAGTACCTTGCTGACAACATCGCTCCATTGATTCGTTGGGTCGGAGCCATACTCGAACACTACTATCAACTCTTAGCAACCGGAAACCGGGACTCATCTGACTAGGCCATGGTATTCCAGTCGTGTAAGGTCCAACCAACTTAGTCACGATCCAAAGAGAGGTGCTGCAGGCGATGTCGTGCTGTTAGCAAAGGCACTCGCGTCGGTCTTCGGCTACTATAATCAGTTAACACCAAATTTCACCGTACTGTCTTAATGGATGCGTTCTTAGTAAGCCCCATGTAACCTCCCCCTCACTTATCGACCTTAATGACAGTGAAAAGGTAAACCGCGTACACCTAATGGAAATTTGGGAAAAGCAATCCTCACCGAAGTTAGTCTGTCGGTAAAGAGGGAGGAAAGGGTTACATCTAAATGAAAGGAAAAATGCAAATGAAATTGGTGGACATTAATTTTGAGAAAAGGGTAAAATTAATAAAGAAAGTAAATGTGCGGTCGTTACGTTAACAGTTAATTGGCGTTAATTAGATATTTGAGATTTGGGGAAAATTACAGTCGCCAGTCCTATGGACAACTACTATAAAACTGAAAATGAAATATTAATGCACATATAATTAGCACTAAAAGCGTGGCATCTGAAGGTTGACACATGTTGTGTGAAAACTGAATGTTTGTCACAAGTAATAAATTCCGCCACGCTCTGACATAATTTAGCAAAAGAATTAATAAAACTGGAAAATTGAAAGTTAATTTAGTGACAGATATTAATAGTGAACTTTGTTTCTGAAGCACTGCGAAATTCAATAAAATAAGGTTAGTCTTGGATACCTCAACAATCATTTCAAAAGCTACTTTAATCTACACAATTTAGAAATAAGAGATTTAATTTTGAACTTGAATTAAATGATTCTGAACAATTAACAATAGTAAAATTTAGTACGTACCAAGCTGAGCTGCAGTCACAGGTAAGCTAAAATATGGTAACAAAACTCGCACTCTTTATTTGTACTTTTGTAATCTAAATATTGTAGCCAGCTATGAATACTTTAACTGAACTTTGAAATTAAAGCAGTGAAATGGAATGATATTACTTTAATGCTGGCGTTTCAATTTCAACGACACTCGGATTCATTCCAGATAAGGAAGGGACCCTACTTGGTAATGTAATTGGGACAATGAGCAACAAAGGTTAATGCTACATTGCTGTAATTTTGTGAGACAAATTGAACGGTTTGAAAAGCTGAGATCTGCCATACAGTTCTAAAAGTTTACGTGCTTCCAGTCTTCCTTGTTGGTTGATTGAAGGTTTGAAGTCGTCGATCGAGGAGGTGGCGACAGTCACTCATTGTCGGCCGTCGCTGTTGCAGAGGCTGGATGTTGGCGCGCCTTCTTCTCGACATGGTCACCAGGCGAAACGGGCTCTTGATGTGTGCCAGCTAATGCTTCCCGTCCGCGACACCGTGTCAGAAACTATCATATCAAATCGACCGCAAATACATGCTGCCAAACCCCGAAAGCGCGGCAACTCGCGGGAGCGTCACTCAACACACCTGCTCCACCGCCCTACTCCAGCCAGACTCCCTCTGCCCGCGCTCCATGCGGCAGAGTTAACACTACCAAAGATTCTAAACACTTTGGATCTCCACACGACCTATCGATGTAATCGTTCGATAGCATAGTTTTCCCTAGACCAGACCCAACGTAAAAAAAACAAACCAATTATACATCGACATAAATGCATTACGTAGAAAATAAGCATACATTGCACCATTTCGATTGCCATCGATAAAATAGGGGCCAATTATCCTTCCTCCCATAATGCTGCACCATACATTATACCGCCAAGGTCGCTGATGTTCCACTTGTCGTAGCCATCGTCGATTTTCCGTTGCCCAATAGTGCATATTATGCCGGTTTACGTTACCGCTGTTGGTGAATAACGCTTCGTCGCTAAATAGAACGAGAGCAAAAAATCTGTCATCGTCCCGTAATTTCTCTTGTGCCCAGTGGCAGAACTGTACACGACGTTCAAAATCGTCGCCATGCAATTCCTGGTGCATAGAAATATGATACGGTTGCAATCGATGTTGATGTAGCATTCTCAACACCGACGTTTTTGAGATTCCTGATTCTCGCGCAGTTTGTCTGCTCCTGATGTGCGGATTAGCCGCTACGCAGCTAAAACACCTACTTGAGCATCATCATTTCTTGTAGGTCGTGGTTGACGTTTCACATGTGGCTGAACAGTTCCTGTTTCCTTAAATAAAGTAACTATCCGGCGAACGGTCCAGACACTTGGATGATGTCGTCCAGGATACCGAGAAGCATACCTTGCACAAGCCTGTTGGGCATTTTGATCACAATAGCCATACATCCCCCCCCATGAACCATGGACCTTGACGTTGGTGGGGAGGCTTGCGTGCCTCAGCGATACAGATGGCCGTACCGTAGGTGCAACCACAATGGAGGGGTATCTGTTGAGAGGCCAGACAAACATGTGGTTCCTGAAGAGGGGCAGCAGCCTTTTCAGTAGTTGCAGGGGCAACAGTCTGGATGATTGACTGATCTGGCCTTGTAACATTAACCAAAACGGCCTTGCTGTGCTGGTACTGCGAACGGCTGAAAGCAAGAGGAAACTACAGCCGTAATTTTTCCCGAGGACATGCAGCTCTACTGTATGATTAAATGATGATGGCGTCCTCTTGGGTAAAACATTCCGGAGGTAAAATAGTCCCCCATTCGGATCTCCGGGCGGGGACTACTCAGGAGGACGTCGTTATCAGGAGAAAGAAAACTGGCGTTCTACGGATCGGAGCGTGGAATGTCAGATCACTTAATCGGGCAGGTAGGTTAGAAAATTTAAAAAGGGAGATGGATAGGTTAAAGTTAGATATAGTGGGAATTAGTGAAGTTCGGTGGCAGGAGGAACAAGAGTTTTGGTCAGGTGATTACAGGGTTATAAATACAAAATCAAATAGGGGTAATGCAGGAGTAGGTTTAATAATGAATAAAAAAATAGGAGTGCGGGTTAGCTACTACAAACAGCATAGTGAACGCATTATTGTGGCCAAGATAGACACAAAGCCCATGCCTACTACAGTAGTACAAGTTTATATGCCAACTAGCTCTGCAGATGATGAAGAAATAGATGAAATGTATGACGAGATAAAAGAAATTATTCAGGTAGTGAAGGGAGACGAAAATTTAATAGTGATGGGTGACTGGAATTCGTCAGTAGGAAAAGGGAGAGAAGGAAACATAGTAGGTGAATATGGATTGGGGGGAAGGAATGAAAGAGGAAGCCGCCTTGTAGAATTTTGCACAGAGCATAACTTAATCATAGCTAACACTTGATTCAAGAATCATGAAAGGAGGCTGTATACATGGAAGAAGCCTGGAGATACTGACAGGTTTCAGATAGATTATATAATGGTAAGACAGAGATTTAGGAACCAGGTTTTAAACTGTAAGACATTTCCTGGGGCAGATGTAGATTCTGACCACAATCTATTGGTTATGAACTGCAGATTGAAACTGAAGAAACTGCAAAAAGGTGGGAATTTAAGGAGGTGGGACCTGGATAAACTGAAAGAACCAGAGGTTGTAGAGAGTTTCAGGGAGAGCATTAGGGAACAATTGACAGGAATGGTGGAAAGAAATACAGTAGAAGAAGAATGGGTAGCCCTGAGGGATGAAGTAGTGAAGGCAGCAGACGATCAAGTAGGTAAAAAGACGCGGGCTAATAGAAATCCTTGGGTAACAGAAGAAATATTGAATTTAATTGATGAAAGGAGAAAATATAAAAATGCAGTAAATGAAGCAGGCAAAAAGGAATATAAACGTCTCAAAAATGAAATCGACAGGAAGTGCAAAATGGCTAAGCAGGGATGGCTAGAGGACAAATGTAAGGATGTAGAGGCTTGTCTCACTAGGGGTAAGATAGATACTGCCTACAGGAAAATTAAAGAGACCTTTGGAGATAAGAGAACCACTTGTATGAATATCAAGAGCTCAGATGGCAACCCAGTTCTAAGCAAAGAAGGGAAAGCAGAAAGGTGGAAGGAGTATATAGAGGGTTTATACAAGGGCGATGTACTTGAGGACAATATTATGGAAATGGAAGAGGATGTAGATGAAGATGAAATGGGAGATAAGATACTGCGTGAAGAGTTTGACAGAGCACTGAAAGACCTGAGTCAAAACAAGGCCCCGGGAGTAGACAACATTCCATTAGAACTACTGATGGCCTCAGGAGAGCCAGTCATGACAAAACTCTACCATCTGGTGAGCACGATGTATGAGACAGGCGAAATACCCTCAGACTTTAAGAAGAATATAATAATTGTAATCCCAAAGAAAACAGGTGTTGACAGATGTGAAAGTTACCGAACTGTCAGTTTAATAAGTCACAGCTGCAAAATACTAACGCGAATTCTTTACAGACGAATGGAAAAACTGGTAGAAGCCGACCTCGGGGAAGATCAGTTTGGATTCCGTAGAAATGTTGGAACACGTGAGGCAATACTGACCTTACGACTTATTTTAGAAGAAAGATTAAGAAAAGGAAAACCTACGTTTCTAGCATTTGTAGATTTAGAGAAAGCTTTTGACAATGTTAACTGGAATACTCTCTTTCAAATTCTGAGGGTGGCAGGGGTAAAATACAGGGAGCGAAAGACTATTTACAGTTTGTACAGAAACCAGATGGCAGTTATAAGAGTCGAGGGGCATGAAAAGGAAGCAGTGGTTGGGAAAGGAGTAAGACAGGGTTGTAGCCTCTCCCCGATGTTATTCAATCTGTATATTGGGCAAGCAGTAAAGGAAACAAAAGAAAAATTCGGAGTAGGTATTAAAATTCATGGAGAAGAAGTAAAAACTTTGAGGTTCGCCGATGATATTGTAATTCTGTCAGAGACAGCAAAGGACTTGGAAGAGCAGTTGAACGGAATGGACAGTGTCTTGAAAGGAGGATATAAGATGAACATCAACAAAAGCAAAACGAGGATAATGGAATGTAGTCAAATTAAGTCGGGTGATGCTGAGGGAATTAGATTAGGAAATGAGACACTTAAAGTAGTAAAGGAGTTTTGCTATTTAGGGAGTAAAATAACCGATGATGGTCGAAGTAGAGAGGATATAAAATGTAGACTGGCAATGGCAAGGAAAGCGTTTCTCAAGAAGAGGAATTTGTTAACATCGAGTATAGATTTAAGTGTCAGGAAGTCGTTTCTGAAAGTATTTGTATGGAGTGTAACCATGTATGGAAGTGAAACATGGACGATAACTAGTTTGGACGAGAAGAGAATAGAAGCTTTCGAAATGTGGTGCTACAGAAGAATGCTGAAGATAAGGTGGGTAGATCACGTAACTAATGAGGAGGTATTGAATAGGATTGGGGAGAAGAGAAGTTTGTGGCACAACTTGACTAGAAGAAGGGATCGGTTAGTAGGACATGTTCTGAGGCATCGAGGGATCACAAATTTAGCATTGGAGGGCAGCGTGGAGGGTAAAAATCGTAGAGGGAGACCAAGAGATCAATACACTAAGCAGATTCAGAAGGACGTAGGTTGCAGTAGGTACTGGGAGATGAAGAAGCTTGCACAGGATAGAGTAGCATGGAGAGCTGCATCAAACCAGTCTCAGGACTGAAGACCACAACAACAACAAGCCATACATCAACACGATATCGACTTTTTCCGCAATTGGTAAACGGTCCGTTTTAACACGGGTAATGTATCACGAAGCAAATACCGTCCGCACTGGCGGAGTGTTACGTGATACCACGTACGTATACGTTTGTAACTATTACAGCGCTATCTGTCACAAAACGAAAAAAGTGGTCTAACTAAAACGTTCATGTTTCTTTACGTACTACACGAATATGTAATAAAAGATGGGGGATCCTATTTAAAAAAAAAAACGCAGTTGATATCCGTTTGACCTATGGCAGCGCCATCTAGCGGGCCAACCATAGCGTCATCTGGTTTCCCCCTTCAAGCTAGACGAGTTTCGTTCTTTGTAGTTTTTTCGTTTGATGCTTATTTCGTGAGATTTTTGGCCCGGTCACTATCAAGTTCGAAAAGCTTGTAGGTCCGAGCAGATGTAATTTTATGTAAGAGGTCCGAGCAGATGTAATTTCGATGTATTGCTCATGCGGTGCCTGCGATATGCAAGGTATAAGAGAATCTCTGACCAGAGAGCAGTGTTGACTGCAGTACGAACTGTGTAGCTGTAGCAGTAAGTTGTTGCTAGTCTGCAGTCTGCTCTGGTCTGGTCTGGTGTATCGTGTTGGCTGGGCGGGTCGCGTTGCAGCGATGCCGGAGCTTGAGTATTATTGTATAAGGTAAAAAGCAGCCTCGCGCATATGTAGTAATGTCATCTCAAGTCCCATGTAAATGTTTCAAAAATCTCGTAATAATAATCCTTCTCATATAAAGTAATTTTTAACAACCATTCATTTCAATTTAAAGAATTTACTAACTTCTCCCATCCATGATCATCCCGATAGTTGCAAAAGAAAAATCAGTTGCTTCCTTTCATAAATGACAAATCTATCGGCCAGCATTGCACAGGGCTGTGCCAGAAAACATTATTTTAAGAGTAGATATATATGCGTTATCCGGCGACTTCATTGAGGTAACAATTTTTCTCTTTTTTATTCAGAATGATCTTTCAGGGCCATGAAGCAGCGCTGCTGACGTCCAAAGTGTACCAGGTTAAATTCACAGTCAATTATTGAAAAGTTACAAGTGCGTGACAATTTAATTGAGAGGTTAGTTACATTGTATTATCACCAGATTAGTGAATTTATTTTTTTTGTTGGGGCGTTACACTGAATGTGAACGACATAATTATAATTTTTTTACTGTTGAGAGGTTTAGGAATTTTTCTGTTTTGAGGTTACACTAAACGTGAATATTATTTATGTTAATATTTTCTGTTGAGAGGTTACGGTGAGTTATTTTGTGGGGAGGTTACATTTGACGTTAATACTATTTATGTTGGTATTTTCTGTGGGGAGGTTACAGATGTTGCAGGGTAGGTAATTCTGAGACATAAATGTTAACAAAAATTCGATACGTTGCCCCGTTTCCTAGTTATTTAGCATTGAAATTAGCCAACCGAAGAGTCATGCGCTCACATTCAAGCGGCCTGCCAAGGGAGGTGTTGCCCAACAAGTGCTTTGTTTGGCTAGCTGAAACTTGAATTTGCGGGCTCGACGACCTGATTGGCTAACTTCAGTGCTAAGTAAGTCGGAAACGGTACAAAGTATCAAATATTTTTTTTAGCATTTATGTCTCAGTACAACCCGCCCTGCAACTTCCCTACAAGCGTTTCAGAAATTTTCTGACCTCCCTATGTATTAGACATTGCCTAGAATATTCAATGGAGCAAGGTATAAGTTACACCCGTGTGGCTGCGAACGCGATGCGATGTCTCTTACATTTCTATCCTAACCTGCCTAGGTAGAACACAGTTTATGAACACTCAACTACTGGCCATAGTGGAATATACAGGCGGTACCCGCAGTCGATAACAGAAGAGTTCATGAAGAGAACAGCCAGCTAGAAGCAAAGTTCAGAGAACAGCGAAATTCGTCCTAAGAGTGCATAAAACAGTCCAGGGAGCGATCGGAATCGTAAAACAGTAACACAGGCAACTCCAATCAGTACACTATTGACCTGTGCGCGAGCCATGTTTCTGTCGCGTTCATCGAATATCGATAGCTGCGGCTCCGTTTGCATGTCTTTTTCCATTATCTAGGAACGAGACCATGCTGTCCCCGGACGGTCGTGTTCCGATTTAACCCCTTCAGACATAAACTATTTTAAGCTAGAGAAAAAAAAACATATTGTGGCAAAATATATATTATTATACTGAAAGGAAATATCTAGACATGTTTTCAAATTTTTTCTCCTCTATTCATTAAAAAAAGTGCATAATTGTGCACAAAACGTCACAAAGGCTACAAAACACAAAGCAGTGTTGAATGCAAAAAAAATTATTTTTTCATGAAAATGAGAGGAAAAACACTTCAACAATTCTAAATCAACCATAAATACAACTAAAAATAGTAAGTGTTTACTTGGCTCTATGGAAATCAACAAAACAACTGCGGTCCTTTGTTATACAGAGATGCACGCCACATTTGTCACAATAAAAGTGTGTCTCCCTTCTACACTTAGCATATTTAAACCTTTTTCCTTCTTTTTTTCCATCCAGGTGTGGCATACGATCTGTTGCATCCAGTCTTACTTCTCTAGCAGACTTAGATTCATGCCTGCTCTTATCACTGCGTGGTGACTTTCCATCCTGTGGTGAATTTCTGTCGCTACCTGGTCTTCCCCTCTTCCTTGAAACCACTTTTCCCACCTTTATATCCCCTTCAGCAACTCTCACGCGGAAGTGCATATGGTCTAGAACGTTTTTCTTTGCAATGCATTTCTTGTTACAGTCTCTCCTGTATTCCAACCAGCTGTAAACAATAGCAAAGTCGACTGCTTGGAAGAAAGACGCAAAGTCCACTTCCTTGAACAAATGTAAATCCTATAAAGTCTAATTAGTTGATCTAGGAGGTTTACACCGCTCATAGCATGATTACATAGTTTTAATATTTCTGGTCGGCAAAAGGTGACATAATCACGGGTCTCCTTGCTCCATCGTTTCACAGTATCCTCTTCACCAGAGCCAACAAAATTTGAAGCAAGGCACACACTGCGATTGTCCATCCACTTCACATGAACAATTCCATCAGCACTGACGACTTCATCATAGGATCCACGGTTTCCCTTCTTCAGCTCCTTTTCTGAAAGAACAGGAGGATTAGAAAATCTGTTGATTCGAACAGTACCTCCAGCATATGTTCCTTTACTTTTTAGAACCTGAAGAAGTTGGTACGAAGAAAAATAGTTATCATAGTACGATTTATGTCCCTCTTTATCTAATCTTTCTGCTAGGTTCAAAACTACAGCTGCATTAAGCCCAAATGCTTTAAGTAGTTCTTTATGTACCTCTGTCAGAGATCCCTGGTAAATGATAAAATCATAGGCTTGTCCGGATTGGAAACAAAGAACAAATATTTTTATTTGCCATGGTGTTGGCTTTCCTTTGATGTACTGCTTTATTGAAAAATGTCCTCTGAATGGTACGATCTGTTCATTAATACACAAATTACCTTCAAGTTTCAACTGGAGGCACCGATGCCTTACAGCACTGTAAAGAGGGCGAACCTTATACAGTCTGTCACTACAGTTTTCTGGAATTCTTAATTGTTTACAATGTGGAGATTACGGCGAAGTCTGAAAAATCTGTCTGTCGACATTTCCTCCTGGAACATTTGAATGCCTAAAGTTCTGTCGCAGAACAATCGAACTCTTGGAAACCCTAGTGTCCCACTGGCAATGTGCAGACCAAAAAGAGACTGAATTTCGGCAGAATCCGTAGGTTTGAAACTTATACCACCATTCTGAAGAGCGTATATATTGGTGCATCCAGCCATATTATCGAAGTCAGAGTCTTTTATATATCTTTTGAAGTATGATAGAGGACTTAATAGCTCAACATCATCATCCATCACTGCATTTTCGTGAAATGTTGTGTCTGGCTTGATAAACAAACCTTTCTTCCATTAAACTTTATTCTTTTTAGTGATTACCTGTACATCACCATCTTCTTCAGTCACATGAACGATTATTCCACACACATGATGGTCAGAATTGCCATTTTCAGTGACTCGAGGAACAACATCTTCAGCAATATCTACCACATCATCAGGCCCAGTTTCATCAGCTCCTGCTCGTTTGTTGTTTCGTGGACATGGATCCACATCAGGTAAATTTCCATATTCTTCTTCATCACTGAGATCTATGTCAGAGCCACAACCAGATTCTAATAGTTGAAATACAGCCTGAATATCCTCTTCCTTACTAGGATCAAAAATATCTGTAAAGATGTTGATAGATTTCCGTTTTGTATTATGTTACATAGTGTCGTAATTATTTGCCTTACGGATTAGTAATTAACTGTAATTACAAAGATTCTTATGTCTTTTCATAGTTCTGCACACTGCAGCTAAAAGTGCAGTAAGTCTACAACTATCTTTAACTAATCTGTGACTTCCAGTGATTCAGTATAGCTTCAGTCCTAAACAACCGTTAACGCTATTTGTGCATAATAATGCACATCAATTTTCAGCTATCTGCTATAGCGTTATTACAGCGTGTGTAACGGATGTTATGATCTCTATCAATTATTTCAAGATTTAATTAAATATTAGAAAACACCACTACATAATTCCTATATTCTTCGTAGTAACAGAAAGAATAAGATATACCTTTCACAGTTGAATTCTTTCCCGGCATGCTTGTAGAGAGTTGCAGTTAGTTCCTCTCTGCGATCATAGTTGGTGCTAAAAGCGTCCACAATCAATTCACGGAAGTCAGAGATAGTATGCTCTATACTTTTCATGCATATCAACGTGTTTTTCGCTTGAAAAGATAACTTAAAGTAGTTGTGCATAATTATGCACATAGGGTACGAAGGGGTTAAGGCTGTCTATTGGCTGAGGCAATTGATTGGATAAAGCAACGAAACTGATGCAAGATCTTACAAGTCTAAATACCATACAATATAGACTACCTGTGAAGACAAAACGAACGTATCACACGACTTTCTTGGAAGCCACAGTATGCTCCGCAAGTTCATGAGCGCATCATCTGTATCTGGTGACCTATAGAAAAACGGTGCGGCGAGGACAAACGAGCATACAATTTAGGACATCGGGGGCTTTTGGCATCAGTCAATAGATGCCTTCCACGTGGTTCTGGAGACTTGCTCCATCGACATCACTATCCGCCACACAGTAGCGGCGTAGTGGCTAAAGAGGGGCAGACACGACAAGGTTCTGGAAATGACAGGTGAAACATCGTTGACGTGCGTCAATTAAACAACTGGCGTCCTGATACATGGCAACGGGAGCGGGAGACCAGCGACATAGGCCGCCGCGTATTCTCCTTCTTTCCTAATATACGGGAACCGCTGAAGCTGAAGAATGGCGAGCCAAGTCGCGGCATGATTCACTTGTTGATCGTCCACTGCCCTTACCCAGCGCGTTTGAACCGCGTGAGCCTTAGCCACAGCGCTACGTGCACATGCGGGGCATATGATTCACCGACCACGTGGCAATGCACTGAACACCGTAACACACGCAAGACCTGCAACAGAATACAACGACATCAAAGAAATGTTACGCTACCCAGACAAATGACGTGCTCGAGGTAACATCGCTGAAAAGTTTTCAAGAACCATGACATCTATGGACAAGAAAATCCATACGGCAGATATGAAACAGACATACAAGATACACAACAACATGATCCTTAGAAGGACACACACTCAAACTCAGCCGCAGACGCTGATATAGATGCAGACACAGAAAATGATGCAAACACAGTAACAACATTAGACACAGAATCACAGCACAAAGAGTATAATATCTAAAATAGATAAGATACTTATAAGAAAAGCAGACATAGCACAGGATTGGTCCTCATATCTAAACTGAGTTTTTTAATATGATAACTAAATAATCCAAAGGAAAATGACTAATATAAGCATCGAGACAATCATTAAATCTAAGTAATATGCCACGCGAGAGGGGAGGATCGAAGTTTAAGTTCCGAGGCTTCCATCCACCTATGGAACTGGTCATGCACACAAACATGCAGTATAACGGCACACAGACAACACACAAAACTACATCTTCCTAACCTGTAACGAATTTTATTGTTTCATCTATGTGGTTTAATAGTTTAGTTTCTTGAGTTTCTGCCTGTAAATTTAATATCTAATAGCCACAGTTGTCGCGCTTTCGTTTGCGTCGGAAGAAAACCGATTTGTGACATATTACAAGTTCCTAAACAGGGGAAAATTATTTAGTTTCACCTGACTGCTTCGGTAGTTAGGTTTTCTAATACCTCCGTATTACTAGACACAGTTCGTGCGTTTCCGTCAGGGTCTACAGAAGAGTAGCATGTGCCGATAGTCCGTTTATCTGCATAGTTTAGTTTTCCACGGTCTGGGACTGCGATTGTTGTGTGCGGATGCGAACCGAGTTGGTGACACTTCGCTCTCACCTTCAGGTTGTGACGGCTTTGGTTGCACAGCTTGAGGCTGCAGTGGATTGACACCACTGTTGTGGGCCAGCCTTGGGGATCCAACGGACGTCCAGCACGTCAGAGTCCTCCGATCGGTCCTCACCGGTGGCCAACCCAGTTACTGCTCGCAGTGAGGCTGACCCCTCACCTGTGGTCGATTGGGAGGTTGCCCTGGGGCGAAGCAGGGAGCGAAAGACTTCCCAGGCGGCAGCACTTAAGGCCTTCCCTGTTTGTCTGACAAACAGGTTCCCGGTGCTGTCTGTGGCTGACACTGTCGCTGAGCCAGATGATGTCGCCTGTCCTGTTTCAGAGGAAACCACTCAGCCTGCAAGATCCGGGCAGTCGCAGAGAGTGGGATCATTGGTAGTTGGGAGCTCCAACGGTAGGCGCGTTATGGGGCCCCTTAAGATTTGGCAGACAAGAAGTGAAAGAAAACCAATGTGCACTCCATATGCATACCAGGTGGAGTCATTACAGATGTGGAAAGGGTCCTCTCCGATGCCATGAAGAGCACAGGTGGTTGCTCACGTCAGTACCAATGATGTGTGTCACTTTGGATCAGACGAGATTCTCTCAGGATTCGAGCGGCTAACAGAAGTGGTAAAGGCTGCCAGTCTTGCTTGCAAGATGAAAGCAGAGCTGACCATTTCCAGCATAGTCGACAGGACCGTTTGCGGACCTCTGGTACAGAGCCGAGTGGAGGGTCTGAATCAGAGGCTCAGACGGTTCATGGACCGTGTAGGCGGCAGATTCCTCGACTTACGCCAAAGGATGTTTGGGTTTCGGGTTCCACTCAATAGGTCAGGTGTCCACTATAAGCAGGAGGCGGCTACACGGGTAGCAGGGGCTGTGTGGCATGGACTGTGCGGTTTTTTAGGTTAGAGGGTCTAGGGAAAACACAAGATGGGCTTCAGTCACAAAGGGTGCAGGTTCAACACAGGAAGAACGTAGATAGAGGAACCACTGGTATAACAGTTGTAAATTGTCGTAGCTGTGTTTGGAAAGTAACAGAGCCGAGCGCTAATAGAAAGCACTGATGGTCAAATCTTTATAGGCACTGAAAGCTAGCTAAGGCCGGATATAAGCTCAGACAAAATTTTTGCGAAGAACCTTACGGTGTTCCGAAAGGATAGGCTAAACACGGTTGGCGATGGCGTGTTCGTTGCTGTCAGAAGTTTATCTTGTGGCGAAATTGAAGTAGATATTTCCTGTGAGTTAGTATGAGCAGAGGTCATTGTTGGCAACCGGAATAAAATAATAATTGGATCCTTTTACCGACCTCCCAATTCAGATGATACAGTTGCTGAAAGATTCAAAGAAAATATGAGTTTGATTTCAAACTTGTACCCGACTCATATGGTAACAGATGGTGGTGACTTTAATTTACCTTCGATATGTTGGCGATAACACATGTTTAATTTCTGAGGAACGCATAAAATATCATCCGAAATTGTACTAAAAGGACGCATTCTCTGAAAATTATTTCGAGCAATTAGTTCATGAGCCCACGCGAATAGTAAACGGTTGTGAAAACACACTTGATCTCTTAGCAACAAATAATCGTGAGTTAATAACGAGCATCAAAAGCGATTCAGGGATTAGTGAACACAGGGCTGTCGTAGCGAGACTGAATATTGTAATCCCCAAATCCTCGAAAAATAAGTAAAAAATATACCTATTGAAAAAGCAGATAAAAATTCACTCTAATCCTTTCTAAGAGACAATCTCCACTCATTCCAAATTAATAACATAAGTGTAGACCAAATGTGGCTTGAATTCAAAGAAATAGTATCGGCAGCAACTGAGGGATTTATACCAAATAAATTAACAAACGACGGAGCTGATCCTCCTTAGTACACAAAACGGCTTAGAACACTGTTGCAGAAACAACGAAACAAACAGGCCAAATTTAAACAGACGCAAAATCCCTAAGATTGGCGATCTTCTACAGAAGCTAGAAATTTAGCGCGGACTTCAACGCGAGATGCCTGTAACAGTTTCCACAACGAAACTTTGTCTCGAAACCTGGCAGAAAATCCAAAGAGATTCTGGTCGTATGTGAAGTATGTTAGCGGCAAGAAACAATAAATGCCTTCTCTGCGCGATAGCAATGGAGATATTATCGAAGACAGTGCTGCCAAAGCAGAGTTACTAAACACGGCCTTCCGAAATGCCTTCACAAAAGTAGACGAAGTAAATATTTCAGAATTCGAATCGAGAATAGCTGCCAACAAGAGTAACGTAGAAGTAAATATCCTCGGAGTAGTGAAGCAACTTGAATCACTTAATAAAAGCAATTCTTCTGGTCCAGACTGTTTACCAGTTAGGTTCCTTACGGAGTATACTGATACATTTGTTCCATACTTAACAATCATATACAACCGGTCGCTCGACGAAAGATCCGTACCCGAAGAATGGGTCACACCAATATTCAAGAAAGGTAGTAGGAGTAATCCACTAAATTACAGGCCCATATCGTTAATGTCGATATGCAGCAGGATTTTAGAACATATATTGTGTTCGAACGTTATAAATTACCTCGAAAAAAACGGTCTATTGACATACAGTCAACATGGGTTTAGAAAACATCGTTCCTGTGAAACACAACTAGCTCTATTCACATGAAGTGTTGAGTGCTATTGACAAGGGATTTCCGATCAATTGCTTACTTCTGGATTTCGGGAAGGCTTTTGACACTGTACCACACAAGCGGCTTGTAGTGAAATTGCGTGCTTATGGAATATTGTCTCAGTTATATGAGTGGATTTGTGATTTGTCAGATAGGTAACAGTTCGTAGTAACTGACGGAAAGTCATCGAGTAAAAGAGAACTGATTTCTCGCGTTCCCCAAAGTAGTGTTATTGGCCCTTTTCTTGGGAGACGATCTGAGGAGCCGTCTTCGGTTGTTTGCAGATGACGCTGTCATTTATTGACTAATAAAGTCATCATAAGATAAAAAAAACTGCAAACTATTTAGAAAAAATATCTGAATGGTGCGAAAAGTGGCAGTTGACCCCAAATAACGAAAAGTGTGAGGTCATTTACATTAGTATTTGTTACATATGAGTGCTAAAAGGAACTCGTTAAATTCGGTTACATTATATATCCGTCTAATCTAAAAGCCGTAAATTCAACTAAATACCTAGATTTTACAGTTACGAACAACTTAAAGTTGAAGGAACACATAGAAAATGTTGTGGGGGAGACTGCGTTTTATTGGCAGGACACTTAGAAAATGTAACAGACCTACTAAGGAGACTGCCTACACTACGCTTGTCTGTCCTCTTTTAGAATACTGCTGCGCGGTGTGGGATCCTTACCAGATAGGACTGACGGAGTACATAGAAAAAGTTCAAAGCAAGGCAGCACGTTTTGTATTATCGCGAAATATGGGAGAGTGTGTCACAGAAATGATACAGGATTTGGGCTGTAAATAATTAAAAGAAAGGCGTTTTGCGTTACGACGGAATCTTCTCACGAAATTCGAATCACCAACTTTCTCCTCCGAATGACCGAGCGAGGTGGCGCAGTGACTAGCACACTGGGACTCGCATTCGGGAGGACGACGGTTCAATCCCGTGTCCGGCCATCCTGACTTAGGTTTTTCGTGATTTCCCTAAATCGCTCCAGGCAAATGCCGGGATGGTTCCTTTGAAAGGGCACGGCCGACTTCCTTACCCGTCCTTCACTCATCCGATGGGACCGATGACCTCGCTGTCTGGTCTCCTCCCCCAAAACAACAACAACCTCCGAATGCGAAAATATTTTGTTGACATCAACCTACATACGGAGTAACGATCACCACGATAAAATAAGGGAAATCAGAGCTCGTATGGAAAGATATAGGTGTTCATTCTTTCCGCGCGCTATACGAGATTGGAATAATAGAGAATTGTGAAGGTGGTTCGATGAACCCTCTCCCAGGCACTTGAATGTGATTTGCAGAGTATCCATGCAGATGTAGATGTAGATGTAGATAGTAACAAAAACAGTGGGATACGTGTGCCGTACATAAGTACTTCAAAGATGTAATAAGTAGTACCAGTTTCTTAGACAACAGAAACAAATATCAGACACCCTCCTGATGTATTTCATTCAGTAATTTAAGAAACTACCATTTTGTACGCAACTTCAGGTGGGCGATATTTCTGCCGAGTTCCTCCCACCAGGAGCAGAAATACGAAGCTATAATTTGTATGTTACATTTTGTTGTAATAATGAAAGAAAATTTGTAGAACTTGTCTTTCGTAGCTTTCTTTTATTTTCTTCTAAACTACAAACATTTATTGTTTTAACATTCTGTTTCCTACAACTAATGTAATTCTCTTTGTAACTCATTTTTATTACCTTTGTTTTATTGCTCATAACTACACTCCTGGAAATTGAAATAAGAACACCGTGAATTCATTGTCCCAGGAAGGGGAAACTTTATTGACACATTCCTGGGGTCAGATACATCACATGATCACACTGACAGAACCACAGGCACATAGACACAGGCAACAGAGCATGCACAATGTCGGCACTAGTACAGTGTATATCCACCTTTCGCAGCAATGCAGGCTGCTATTCTCCCATGGAGACGATCGTAGAGATGCTGGATGTAGTCCTGTGGAACGGCTTGCCATGCCATTTCCACCTGGCGCCTCAGTTGGACCAGCGTTCGTGCTGGACGTGCAGACCGCGTGAGACGACGCTTCATCCAGTCACAAACATGCTCAATGGGGGACAGATCCGGAGATCTTGCTGGCCAGGGTAGTTGACTTACACCTTCTAGAGCACGTTGGGTGGCACGGGATACATGCGGACGTGCATTGTCCTGTTGGAACAGCAAGTTCCTTTGCCGGTCTAGGAATGGTAGAACGATGGGTTCGATGACGGTTTGGATGTACCGTGCACTATTCAGTGTCCCCTCGACGATCACCAGTGGTGTACGGCCAGTGTAGGAGATCGCTGCCCACACCATGAGGCCGGGTGTTGGCCCTGTGTGCCTCGGTCGTATACAGTCCTGATTGTGGCGCTCACCTGCACGGCGCCAAACACGCATACGACTATCATTGGCACCAAGGCAGAAGCGACTCTCATCGCTGAAGACGACACGTCTCCATTCGTCCCTCCATTCACGCCTGTCGCGACACCACTGGAGGCGGGCTGCACGATGTTGGGGCGTGAGCGGAAGACGGCCTAACGGTGTGCGGGACCGTAGCCCAGCTTCATGGAGACGGTTGCGAATGGTCCTCGCCGATACCCCAGGAGCAAAAGTGTCCCTAATTTGCTGGGAAGTGGCGGTGCGTTCCCCTACGGCACTGCGTAGAATCCTACGGTCTTGGCGTGCATCCGTGCGTCGCTGCGGTCCGGTCCCAGGTCGACGGGCACGTGCACCTTCCGCCGACCACTGGCGACAACATCGATGTACTGTGGAGACCTCACGCCCCACGTGTTGAGCAATTCGGCGGTACGTCCACCCGGCCTCCCGCATGCCCACTATACGCCATCGTTCAAAGTCCGTCAACTGCACATACGGTTCACGTCCACGCTGTCGCGGCATGCTACCAGTGTTAAAGACTGCGATGGAGCTCCGTATGCCACGGAAAACTGGCTGACACTGACGGCGGCGGTGCACAAATGCTGCGCAGCTAGCGCCATTCGACGGCCAACACCGCGGTTCCTGGTGTGTCCGCTGTGCCGTGCGTGTGATCAGTGCTTGTACAGCCCTCTCGCAGTGTCCGGAGCAAGTATGGTGGGTCTGACACACCGGTGTCAATGTGTTCTTTTTTCCATTTCCAGGAGTGTAATTTTACTAGTAATGTGGAACAAAGTTTTATTACAGGAAAAATTGTGTAATGTACGACTTGATTTTTAAAATATCAGACCGCAGGTCTTAAATATGCAGTAAATGAAATTACCCGAGGTGCTCGGTACTTTTGGTGAGCCATGTTGGCCGTGCCATGCTTTCCCTGGCTACACACAGCTGAGTACGGAGGAAGTAATGGCCTGTCCCCGTGTTCGTTGCTGTCAGTCAGTGATCTGAATGCGACCAGCCGAGCATCTTACATCCTTGCAGCGCTGACTGCACCATAGAATTATCATACTTTCTAGGAGAGGCGCAAATATTAATGGTGATCGTCGGCTTTAGCATTATCTTAAGCTTTCCGCAGTACCGTGTCTGAGACACTGCCTTCCAGTTCAAAAGCTGCTTTCAATTAAGAAGTAACTCACGAACTACTGCCATGGTTCCCATGAGCTGTAGAGTATCTCAGAATAAATGAAAATTTGTGCCTGACTTGGACTCGAATACGAACTTCCCACTTGTCACGAACGATCCAACTTTGGCTATCCAAGTACAACACTTCCAGGAGCGGTCCAAACCTCCATCTGTCCTGGTGTCTACACTCCTTTGTGCTTGAACTATACTACCGTGATTCCCACCCAGTATTTTCTCTCGTCATTACCTTTCTATGGCATGTAACATTGCAGTGTCTGAGACACACCGTTGATGATCTACAGCAGCATTCAATTAAGAATGAACCCTAAACAAGATTATAGTTCCGTATCAGCTGTAGCAGATTTCTGCCTGTTCCTTAAAGCTTATTGCTGACCAGTTTCTTGGTTACGTGTGCCTCGTGCTATTTAGCCGTAGTGTGTGGTCGCTTAAGTTGTCAAATGTTTTTCTGCTGTGCTTGATGGAGCCACACATTGTGATTCGTTCTGTGGCTGTGCAAGAAGTTAAATGTCAGGTTAATCTCAACCAGTGATCAGCTATCAAGATTTATTAAGCTCTGATGTATTTTGATGTTAACTTGTTTGACGTGTCCATCTGGCAGCGACATGTATTTAATTTATATGTTTAAATCTCCTGTAAAGTGCTCCATGCGTGCCCTCGTTGTACCTTATGGAAAATCTGTTGTTTGGTGTGTAGTGTGTGTCGTCTCTCTGTCTGTGTCTGTCTCTGTCTCTCTGTCTCTGTTTCATTCTCTCTTTTTATAAGAGGTGGTGGCTGTTTGTTACGTTTGAAATCGTGGATGAAAGTATTTATAAGTCGAGTCGTCGCGCATATTTTTCACACTCTTAGCAGCTTCAAAAATATACGTTATCAACCATCTTGCTATATAAGCAAGTAATTCTGAGTGAAGGTACTAGGGTGGGTTTTAACAAGAGACTTATGTTGTCAAGAAAAACAGTTAGCTCAAAAATACTTGTGGTTTGTTTAAACCTGTAGTAGTTAATGCCCGATTAATAAATACTGTTTCGGAGAGAGACACGATATAGTCGCCTACGTAGCTCCACTATTATTTTCAATGTTACGTAAATTCTTCGTTAAACATTGACCTTTTGTAGTGTTAATTACGATGTGAATAATATTTACGACAGTGAAGACTAATTTTTTACCAGTCAATGACCTATTCATAAGCAAGCCTGAGCCTCGTATTATTTTTCTTATCCTTGCCTTCGTTTTGTATATTTAATGAAAACTTTTCTGCAATGAATATTTTCTTTACTGATACAAGAAAATTTAAAGCATTTTCTTCTTTGTCTCTTGGGTGAGGCCCGAAAATCGCGCGATTCATTGTATTTCATGTAATGGCTGCCAATGTGCCATTAAAACAAAAGATTGGCAGATGACCAATGATAAAATTTGAAATCTAGCGATAATTAATGTTATTTAGAATTAATTATATTCACGTAGTGGGAGAAGTATGAAGTGAGATTACAAGGACAAGCAGTATATAAGAAACCAATTAACGATATCCTACCTTCAGAAGCAACCTCGTACAAAAGCGTCTAGATCTAGTAGGTTAGAGAGTTGACACCAGGGTGAACATTTTATTCATCGAAGTCTTAATCACACAATAATATAGGAATTCCATGACATGATATGCTCAAAGTCTTTGTTATTGTTAGTATTTGTTACATAGAAATATATTTACTAGCAGTATTTTTATGATCTAAACACGTAAAAGTAGAGAGTTTTTCACATTAAAAAATTATATTCCATCACTGATAGCACATTTATATACACGCATAGTTTTGTGCGTTATTGACACTTGTGATTATCGTAACATTTTACCACGGTACGTGTGTTGTTCTCTTGTACAACACCCGTCAGTTGTATCCTAATGGGAAGGTATTATTCCCTATTTCGGAGGCGCCGCCAAGTTGGTACTTTCGCTATTAGCGCACAGGAAATACTTACATTGTTAGTTACATCCTACAGCGCGGCTGCCGTTTGCTATTCTAGGGGATCCCGACAGCCTGGTACTTGCGCTATTTGCGTATCGGGTGTGTTTAGTTTGTAATTTCCGTTAGTAGTACGTAGTGTGTGGGTGTTATTTCGTAACAGACGCGTCGATGAGCTAGTACTCGCACATTTGCGCGTGAGATGTAGAATTTCCCTTCCTGTTTCGTGTTTCTATGGTTCCCATTCCGTTTAATGCGTCTACAGAGCAACTGTTAAGACCTGTGTTGGGTGTGTGGAACGCTGGTACTTGTTTATCAAAAGTTTCACAAGTAAACTCCACTTAATTTGGTTTCCATCTTTATTTATAGACTATTTAAGTTACGTGATACGCAACCTTACGTGAGTGGGAAGTGTACTAACGAAGTTTATTGTGTTGCAGGCAGTAATTAGAATCACTATGATGAGTGGGTAGTTCATGTATGATATTGTATCCTGTCCGCCTCTGGTAGCTGAGTGGTCAGCGCGACGGAATATCATGCCTAACGGCCCGGGTTCGATTCCCGGCTGGGTCGGAGATTTCCTCCGCTCAGTGACTGGGTGTTGTGTTGTCCTTATCATCATCATTTCATCCTCATCGACACCATCGACACGCAAGTCGCCTAAGTGGCGTCAACTCGAAAGACTTGCACCAGTATACCCGACGCGAGGCCCTAGCTACACGGCATTTTCATATACCCAGTTAATCCTGTTCATGTTCACGAACGATTTGATGTGCTTGAAGACACTGTACCATTAGCTATATTTATTCATGAGTATGTTTAGCTGGCCAGCTGCTTTATATGATGTCTTATTTTCATTTGCTGTACACTTGTTTTACTTAATCCATTTAAACATTTAAAGTTTTGCGCTTGGCCGTATTTCTCTGGTCTGTCTGTTTTTGGTGTAAGTTGCTAGTCGTTTCCATTTGTAATATTCTAAACTTGCTCGGTACTGAAGATGCAGCTATGAAGTTTTACTTTTTCAGTGACTAGTAGCTCTTGTGGGTGAGTACTATTTAATTCTTTTATTACGCTGTAACGAAGTGTTTGGTATTCAACATGCCTATTTCTGTAATCGGTGGTTCAAGAATTTTATTATTAATGGGTGCTTTTTGTGGTGCCGTACCTCAAAGGTAGGAACGGAACCCTTACCAGATCAGTTTGTTGTCTTTCTGTCTGTCTGTCCGACTGTAAAATACCATTTTCATCAGAAAAGAGTAGACGTGTCAAGTTGAAATTTATGTCACGTACTGAAGTCTACTGTCTTTTGGAGGCGCAAAATATTGAAGCTTTTAGGTCAATTCAGTCAAAAGATACGGCCATTTCTGTAACATAATTTGATACTCGGAGACTCACTCATTAAAACCGATAGGGTACTTATCGTTTACCTAGTAACATGAAATTCTTGATTTCTAATAATGTCACATGCAAACGATTTACTATTGTTATTTGTCAACCGACATCAAAATTAAAATTGAAACCTTCTCGAAAGTCTTGGAATTCCCAGGGCTGATATCTTACCAGTATCAATGTCAATAAAAGGCAAGAATCGTCGAAATTCTCAATTCCCTGGATGGATGAACTGCCTGTATACGTAATTAAATTTGCACGGAGCGCTCTGTGAGCGAGTCCCACTCACGCCAGGCCATTTTGTTCACTCTACAGTGTTGTATTTTACCGCTAAAATTAGCATTAAAATTGGCCTCTATACACGCAGAGATTTTGTATTTAGATTTCATCACGGTCAACTGTGGAAACTAACTGGTTTTTCTTATTGTCATTAACTTGTGAATTATGCAAAACTGTAATTTGAGGAACTATGGGTAACATGTACATCTAAGTAATCTATACTGGATGCTTTTCATTTTGATCTTGTCTTGCACATTATATCTGGTGCCATTTCTTTTCGCTTCGTGTCAAAACCGCGAATCAGAAAAATTGTAATAATTTTTGTCATTTCCCAAATAGTTCTTAAATGTTGGGTGCCTCCCCTCCCGTGTTCAAGTTACGCGTTTGAAGGCTAATAAGTTTGTCGAACTGTATGGTCATTTTCTGGATTGCTACTGAAGTGGGTATACAAGTGTTAGTAGAATTGTAATATATTTTCTTCTCAGTACTTGACTTTGCGTGATAATTACAAGGGCCACCAACCCATACATAAAGGTCTTACTGGTTACCTGTGTTGTAGTTGTACACTCCTGGAAATTGAAATAAGAACACCGTGAATTCATTGTCCCAGGAAGGGGAAACTTTATTGACACATTCCTGGGGCCACATACATCACATGATCACACTGACAGAACCACAGGCACATAGACACAGGCAACAGAGCATGCACAATGTCGACACTAGTACAGTGTATATCCACCTTTCGCAGCAATGCAGGCTGCTATTCTCCCATGGAGACGATCGTAGAGATGCTGGATGTAGTCCTGTGGAACGGCTTGCCATGCCATTTCCACCTGGCGCCTCAGTTGGACCAGCGTTCGTGCTGGACGTGCAGACCACGTGAGACGACGCTTCATCCAGTCCCAAACATGCTCAATGGGGGACAGATCCGGAGATCTTGCTGGCCAGGGTAGTTGACTTACACCTTCTAGAGCACGTTGGGTGGCACGGGATACATGCGGACGTGCATTGTCCTGTTGGAACAGCAAGTTCCCTTGCCGGTCTAGGAATGGTAGAACGATGGGTTCGATGACGGTTTGGATGTACCGTGCACTATTCAGTGTCCCCTCGACGATCACCAGTGGTGTACGGCCAGTGTAGGAGATCGCTCCCCACACCATGATGCCGGGTGTTGGCCCTGTGTGCCTCGGTCGTATGCAGTCCTGATTGTGGCGCTCACCTGCACGGCGCCAAACACGCATATGACCATCATTGGCACCAGGGCAGAAGCGACTCTCATCGCTGAAGACGACACGTCTCCATTCATCCCTCCATTCACGCCTGTCGCGACACCACTGGAGGCGGGCTGCACGATGTTGGTTGCGAATGGTCCTCGCCGATACCCCAGGAGCAACAGTGTCCCTAATTTGCTGGGAAGTGGCGGTGCGGTCCCCTACGGCACTGCGTAGGATCCTACGGTCTTGGCGTGCATCCGTGCGTCGCTGCGGTCCGGTCCCAGGTCGACGGGCACGTGCACCTTCCGCCGACCACTGGCGACAACATCGATGTACTGTGGAGACCTCACGCCCCACGTGTTGAGCAATTCGGCGGTACGTCCACCCGGCCTCCCGCATGCCCACTATACGCCCTCGCTCAGAGTCCGTCAACTGCACATACGGTTCACGTCCACGCTGTCGCGGCATGCTACCAGTGTTAAAGACTGCGATGGAGCTCCGTATGCCACGGCAAACTGGCTGACACTGACGGCGGCGGTGCACAAATGCTGCGCAGCTAGCGCCATTCGACGGCCAACACCGCGGTTCTTGGTGTGTCCGCTGTGCCGTGCGTGTGATCGTTGCTTGTACAGCCCTCTCGCAGTGTCCGGAGCAAGTATGGTGGGTCTGACTCACCGGTGTCAATGTGTTCTTTTTTTCATTTCCAGGAGTGTATTTCTTACCACTTACTGGATATTACTGTAACAAAATTCGTCTGTTTAAAATTGATTTTATTCTTTGACAACAGTTAATTACTATTCCCCCAACCAGCTCCGTGTCTTTTTGACGTTGAGTGGCTTTTACCGAAGGCTTCAGCCTATAGGAAAGAACTGAAGGAAAAGTGCGGAGTCGCGCTGCTTACGGGTGCTCCCGCCTCAGTGAATTGGCGCACGTAACTTGCCGGCGGCTGTGGCTCTCTCCGTGGGAGCGAGTTGTCACCGTGCTGCGAATCCTGAGTATCTCTGACTTTTCCTTCTGATCGGCTAGGTGGGGAATCCGAAACACTGTTGTATGTTAAACTTACTTACATTATTGTCAAGATACCTGAGTTAGATTTAGGATGTGTGGATTACAACTGTCAGCGTAGTTCTAACATTGGCTCTCTAAATTTACCCAGCAGTATTTCAACAAAACAGCGAGCAGAAAGATTCCCATTTGCGCATGTCAGTTTCATTTTCTTATATTTCTTCCAACAAGTGGAAGGATCGTCTTTCGTTTTTTATTACTGATTTTCCGTTTTAATTCTATTAGACGTAGCTTCTCTAATGTACTGCCTTGGACATATGATGCTATTCATTACTACTCTTTAACTACAAAGTGTAATGCCAGCCACAGTTGTACGATCTCGAACGAGTTTCGTACATCTATGGAGACCGAATCTACCTCTTTACAAGCCTACAGACTTGCTCGCTCACAGTGGATGTAATACCCAATATTCAGCTACTTGGATGGCCAGACGCATAGAGCACTTCCGTCTCCAGTAGTAACTGTCACACACCCATTGTATCCCGCCTAATCACTGTTACTAGGAATAAAGATTACAAACACACAGTGAGTGAAAAATAACAAATTATTGTGCACCACAGTCTTGAATTTATTAGGACTATAACTTTGCTAGTAGTGGTTCAAGTGGTAGGTCGTTAAGTATTACACAGTAAGCATAGACATTTGTAAACACAAGGCCATCAAAATATTAACTGATGTGTGACTGAATCATGTGGTCTCAGTTGAATATGTAAGTTTACGAGCCCGAGTCTCGCAATTTTCTGGAATTTTGTCTGCTTTAACGTGACATCTGCGGCAGAGGCTCGTAAGAAGCTGGGTAAGACCTTTGGTGAGGCACGCATTACCGACAGAGCGTGCAGAGAATGGTTTCATCGTTTCAAGAACAGTGATTACGACTTCGTAGACTGGCACGACGATGGAAGAGAAAAGGTTTTCGAAGCTACTGTAACCGACGGAAACAGTCACAGGAGATTGTTATCAAAGTGATTTGATGCGTTTGAGCCGAACACTGAAAGACAAAAGGCCGCAGTACAGCGATGGACATGAAAAGTCGATTTTTCAGCGTGACGCTGCTCGACTCCATGTCACAAAACTCTTCAAGAGATACATGGAAACGTTGATATGGGAATTACTAGCACACTCTTCGTATTCTCCAAAAACTAGTCCCTTTGACTACCACCTTCTTCGATCAGTAGCATATGGCCAGGCTGACCAATATTTCCGGTCGTATGAACAAGAGCAAAACAGGATCGATCCACAGATCTCAAAAAAATGTACAGTTCTTCCACCGTGGGATTCGTATTCTGCCTCAAAGATGTGAGATAGTAGTTGGCAGCGATGGCTAGTATTTCGAGTGGTAAACGTTTTTAAATTTTTCACAATGAAGTCTTGAACGTAACAAAAAGTGACGAAAGCAGAATTCTACACCTAATATCTACCGTATTTATTTAGGATATAATTACATGCCAACTGAGAAAAATATGTGACTGAAACAGCAGTGAAAGAGAGGAAAATAACAAAACTGAAAAACATCTTTAAAGTCAACAAAACTAGTAATTCTTAATGATAAACACTCTTCGTTACACATGTTCGATAGCGGCGTGGAATAAACCGCGCTACCATTCAGTTTCGTTCGTGAGTAAAGGTATGCTGAAGAATGGAAGAGCTGTTAGTAGGAAGTAACTGGTTGCAATTCATCTCCCGAAAACATCCCAGCATATTGTTTACATCTTGAGATCTACCCGTCCAGTTTGTCTTCATTAATTCGTGTTTCAGCTTCGTTTTTACTGTCTCAAACACGGGCATTTTATCGCACTACTGCCTATGGGACACTCTTTGACGGACGTCTGGATTATAGACCTTCTACTATGTGGGCTACATAGCAATACACCGCAATGCATCAGAGGATGATTATGGCAAAACAAAATCTTGACGTCACTCTTGTGAGCTAATTTTGTAAACGTCACCAAAAAACTTCGCAGTGTGCATAATAAAAGCGAAGGAACTATTGTGAGCCCAAGTCACTGCTTTCTGTATTCAAATCACGTGACTGATGGTAGCAGAGCGTGTATTTCTTCCTTCACGTATATCTTGAAGACCATTTATAATAATAGTTCACTAGTTATTTCTGTTTTTACCATTAAGTTTTGTCACTGCGTAAGGGAGCTCTTAACGCTTTCAAAGTCGTACGATACGTCACTCTTCTGTTGCCCTACAAATGTCCTTGTGTATCTTCTCAAGTAAAGAAAAAAAATGTTCATAGTCTCCCCTGAACGTTACCTATGTCCTCTGTCCCGACAGACACAACAAACCCTCCACATGAACTTTTTGCTATAGATCCGCGCACTTTAACCTATATTCGGAAAATACAATTCAGCATACACGAATGCTGCTACCACAAAAACAGCCACGTATGTACAGCAGCCACAGCGAACTAAAACAGTGTGTTCATTCAGTTTTACCACCAGCGCAAACCAAAACATGCAGTGCAATTATAGAACAAGACAACACAACCAAATGAAACAACACAAACAGTCCAGGAGCCTAACTGGCTACAAGGATATATGTTGCTGTGAAAGGCGTCACTACGTGTTACTTCCAAGCGCTAATCTCATTCATGTCACAATCAATATTTTCATACGTAGAGAACACTCTCGAATAAACACGAGCAACCCAAAATGATATAGTACTTCACAAGTTACAAAGGTAGCATCGATGAACCAACGTGAAACATATCTGCTGGATTATAAAAGTAGTCTACTTTCTCAGTGATCTGCTACAATATAGTGTTCATTAATACAAAGGATTTAAGATTTTAATTCATATTTCCATAATAATTAAATAGCTTATTCAGTTTTATAAATTGGTGATCAAGTATGTTCAGGGTTTGACCTGTGTCAGTTTTGCCTTCATTGATAAATATTTAACAACCATTTATATTTGGGAATGATACTGTAACAGAGTGGGGTAGCGCAGAGGTTGGCACACTGGACTCGCATTCGGGAGGACGAAAGTTCAAACCCGCTTCTGGCCATCCTGTTTCAGGTTTTCCGTAATTTCCCTAAATCGATTATGAAAATCCTGGGATGTTTCCTTCGAAAGGGCACTGCCGATTTCCTTCTCCATCCTTCCCTAATCCGTGCTCATGATCTCGTCCTGGACGGGACGTTAAGCGTTGATCTCCGCTTCCTGCTCCCCCTCAGCTTCCCCTGCCTGTGAGGCGATGAGTCTTTCAACAGGCTGACAAACGAATGTATGCAGCTGAGCGGTATGCCCTGAATATTTACTCAGTGAGGGCGCCGTCATGCTACGAGGAGCACCATTTATCATGACTGGGATATTCACAACACAAAAATAAGCTGCTTACCTGGAAGCTGGTCATTTTTTTACAAACAGTCTCTGCTGATTTTTGACTTACTACTACCCTACTAACTGCACTTCCCAATGTAAATTCTACATTTACCCCACAACCCACTTTACTGTGTGCGGTAGGGTGTACTTTGCACGCCACTGTCATTCCTCCGCTTCCTGGTCCTTTCACGGAAAGCAGTGGGGGCAGGAGCGAGGCGCTGGGAGTGCGGGATCGGCGGACCACCGTCGGTGTACAGGGTGTTCATTTTAACTGAAGGCGTTGAAATATCTGGAAAACAACATAATGGATAAAAAAAGATATAGTGTTTTAATAGTGGGGGGGAAACTTTGAAATTTTCTACTGGGAGCTCCAAACTTTATCGCAGATTACGATTGTACGGCAAAATCTAAATGCGTTTCGTCTGAAACATTTTCTTCGTTTCGACAGAGGTGGCACTATAATCAGAGGAATAGAAAAGAGCACACAATTGTAATATACGACGTGCTACTTAATGACCATTGAATATCAAGTTGCACGTGGGGCCATACCTCCATGATGTGACGGTAGGACAGGCCATTACTTCATAACTTATAATTGGAAACCCCATGTGCATCGTTGTATTCCTCTGACATATCGTCCAAGGGAGTACGTTCCTCTATTTTACCGATTGGAGTTAGTGTTCAAACGTAGTACGACTTCAATAATTGAAGTGATCCGCTTTTCAAATGACCGTACACAGGACAGGAGTATACTCGTATCTGCAGGAATATCACCATAGGCGGTTCTGATGCAATCCACCATGTTGGCACTTGTTGGTATACCTTATCTTCTAAATATCCCCACAGAGAGAAATCCAGCGACATCAAATCAGGCGACCTAGAGGGCTATTTAACAGAGCCACCTCTGCCGATCCACCGACCGGTGTAAACACGGTCTTATACTTCGTGTGCTTCAGTTCCATAATGTGTTGGGCAATCACGCTGAAAACACATACATTGTCGAACGTCCAGGACAACATCCTGCTTTAACGCCGGTAGTTCCTCTTCCAAAAACGTTCGAAATATGCGTCTATTCAACGTGCCGTCGAAACAAAACGGACCAATGAGTTTGTAGCCACGATGTCACACCACACGTTAACCAAGTACGTTAACGGGCAGCATGCCGTAACCTGTGGAGATTGTCTACTCTCAAGAAATTCACGTTATGACTGTTAACGCTATCATGGTTTGCGAATGTAGACTCATCAGAAAATAGTACGTCGGCGAAAAACATGGTGGTAGTTTGCATTTGTTGACGTGCCCATTCATTAAACACTGCCTGACTATGGAAATCGGCGCCTTAACTTTCGTGATGCACTAACACTTGGTACAGATGGCATTTGATGACGATGCGGACATACCGGAATCGCGGTATAATTGCTGGGCGCTTATAAGTGGGTTGTGGTGCACTTACGCTATTACAGCTATTTCATTAGCCTCTCCTGTAATACATTTGCTTCGTTTCCTTTTGCCGGTCTGCGTGCTGCCAAGAACGAACGAGAGCAAGCTCTCTCTGGGAAGCGATCGGCATACAAGGCAACAGCAGCCTCAACATTCTCCACAGATAAAGATCATCCAATTTCTTCTTCTGTGATTGTAACTTTCATGGTCCACTTCCATGTCTTTTCTCCAAATGATAGGAAGGCCTGCAGGCAATAAACACTGTGCAAGAATTGTAATGTTTCAGCCGCTATTTGTTCTTCGTCTGCACGATACGTCAGCTCTGGTCGTAGTGTACTACCTGTTATGATACGTTAGTTGCGTACACGGCCACGGTGGCGAGTCGAGTACACTCATGCCGGCCGCTGTGGCCGAGCGGTTCTAAGCTCTCAGTCCGAAACCGCGCGCCTGTTACGGTCTCAGGTTCGAATCCTGCCTCGGGCATGGATGTGTGTGATGTCTTTAGGTTAGTTAAGTTTAGGTAGTTCTAAGTCTAGGGGACTGATGACCTCAGATGTTAAGTCCCATATCGCTTAGAGCCATTTGAACCATTTTTTCGAGTACTCCTTTGTTCGATATGCCGAGGAATACAACGTTGAGAATAGGGGTTTACAATTACAAGTTATGAAATACTGACCTGCCATACCCTCACAGAATGGAGGCGAGGTCCTATGTGCCACTGGATATTCCAAGGCCATTGAGTAGCATGTCATAAATTGTCATTGTGTCCAGATTTCTATTCCTCTGATTACAGCACCTTCTGTGACGAAATGAACAAAATGTTCCAGACAAACGGATGTAGATTTTTTTTCGTAGAATCGTAATCTGCAATACAAAACGGGAGTTCTCATTGAAGATTTCAAAGTTGCAACCCGCCCACCACGCACGGATTGGTGTGGCTGTTCTAGTATGGTATCGTTGGATGACCTAATCCCCGACTGACAAATTGGAACTGTATCTGTTCTTGATCCGATGTGTAGTTTTCGAGATATTTCAATGTTTCCAGAATGAGATTTTCACTCTGCAGCGGAGTGTGCGCTGATATGAAACTTCCTGGCAGATTAAAACTGTGTGCCCGACCGAGACTCGAACTCGGGACCTTTGCCTTTCGCGGGCAAGTGCTCTACCAACTGAGCTACCGAAGCACGACTCACGCCCGGTACTCACAGCTTTACTTCTGCCAGTACCTCGTCTCCTACCTTCCAAACTTTACAGAAGCTCTCCTACGAACCTGCAGAACTAGCACTCCTGAAAGAAAGGATATTGCGGAGACATGGCTTAGCCACAGCCTGGGGGATGTTTCCAGAATGAGATTTTCACTCTGCAGCGGAGTGTGCGCTGATATGAAACTTCCTGGCAGATTAAAACTGTGTGCCCGACCGAGACTCGAACTCGGGACCTTTGCCTTTCGCGGGCAAGTGCTCTACCAACTGAGCTACCGAAGCACGACTCACGCCCGGTACTCACAGCTTTACTTCTGCCAGTGCCCCCAGGCTGTGGCTAAGCCATGTCTCCGCAATATCCTTTCTTTCAGGAGTGCTAGTTCTGCAGGTTCGTAGGAGAGCTTCTGTAAAGTTTGGAAGGTAGGAGACGAGGTACTGGCAGAAGTAAAGCTGTGAGTACCGGGCGTGAGTCGTGCTTCGGTAGCTCAGTTGGTAGAGCACTTGCCCGCGAAAGGCAAAGGTCCCGAGTTCGAGTCTCGGTCGGGCACACAGTTTTAATCTGCCAGGAAGTTTCATATCAGCGCACACTCCGCTGCAGAGTGAAAATCTCATTCTGGAAACATCCTCCAGGCTGTGGCTAAGCCATGTCTCCGCAATATCCTTTCTTTCAGGAGTGCTAGTTCTGCAGGTTCGTAGGAGAGCTTCTGTAAAGTTTGGAAGGTAGGAGACGAGGTACTGGCAGAAGTAAAGCTGTGAGTACCGGGCGTGAGTCGTGCTTCGGTAGCTCAGTTGGTAGAGCACTTGCCCGCGAAAGGCAAAGGTCCCGAGTTCGAGTCTCGGTCGGGCACACAGTTTTAATCTGCCAGGAAGTTTCATATCAGCGCACACTCCGCTGCAGAGTGAAAATCTCATTCTGGAAACATCCCCCAGGCTGTGGCTAAGCCATGTCTCCGCAATATCCTTTCTTTCAGGAGTGCTAGTTCTGCAGGTTCGTAGGAGAGCTTCTGTAAAGTTTGGAAGGTAGGAGACGAGGTACTGGCAGAAGTAAAGCTGTGAGTACCGGGCGTGAGTCGTGCTTCGGTAGCTCAGTTGGTAGAGCACTTGCCCGCGAAAGGCAAAGGTCCCGAGTTCGAGTCTCGGTCGGGCACACAGTTTTAATCTGCCAGGAAGTTTCATATCAGCGCACACTCCGCTGCAGAGTGAAAATCTCATTCTGGAAACATCCCCCAGGCTGTGGCTAAGCCATGTCTCCGCAATATCCTTTCTTTCAGGAGTGCTAGTTCTGCAGGTTCGTAGGAGAGCTTCTGTAAAGTTTGGAAGGTAGGAGACGAGGTACTGGCAGAAGTAAAGCTGTGAGTACCGGGCGTGAGTCGTGCTTCGGTAGCTCAGTTGGTAGAGCACTTGCCCGCGAAAGGCAAAGGTCCCGAGTTCGAGTCTCGGTCGGGCACACAGTTTTAATCTGCCAGGAAGTTTCATATCAGCGCACACTCCGCTGCAGAGTGAAAATCTCATTCTGGAAACATCCCCCAGGCTGTGGCTAAGCCATGTCTCCGCAATATCCTTTCTTTCAGGAGTGCTAGTTCTGCAGGTTCGTAGGAGAGCTTCTGTAAAGTTTGGAAGGTAGGAGACGAGGTACTGGCAGAAGTAAAGCTGTGAGTACCGGGCGTGAGTCGTGCTTCGGTAGCTCAGTTGGTAGAGCACTTGCCCGCGAAAGGCAAAGGTCCCGAGTTCGAGTCTCGGTCGGGCACACAGTTTTAATCTGCCAGGAAGTTTCATATCAGCGCACACTCCGCTGCAGAGTGAAAATCTCATTCTGGAAACATCCCCCAGGCTGTGGCTAAGCCATGTCTCCGCAATATCCTTTCTTTCAGGAGTGCTAGTTCTGCAGGTTCGTAGGAGAGCTTCTGTAAAGTTTGGAAGGTAGGAGACGAGGTACTGGCAGAAGTAAAGCTGTGAGTACCGGGCGTGAGTCGTGCTTCGGTAGCTCAGTTGGTAGAGCACTTGCCCGCGAAAGGCAAAGGTCCCGAGTTCGAGTCTCGGTCGGGCACACAGTTTTAATCTGCCAGGAAGTTTCATATTTCAATGTCTTCAGCAACAATGAGCACCCTGTATAGGGGCTACAATTTCTATGAGTTTTCCATCGTGGTCATTTTGGCATGTATATGTGGGAAGAAGTGATATGTTATGTGACTCTTCGTAGTAATATGTGGTGATCATGGCGTACTTCACACATAAATGGCCATGAAAAGGGCTAAGTTAGCCAGAGTTCCTAAGTCAATAACATTTCTACTTTCATCTTGTCTTTCACCTTCTCACTGTCCTTACCATCACCAACACCTTGTCATAGATGACCTTGATCTCAAGATGTTATCAGTCAGTAAATTAACATTAAAAAATGAAAAGCCCTCTTCAATACCCCACAACGCCCTGTTCTCCTTCTTCACGTATTTCCTGATATTCACATAGCAGATGGTAGAAATGGTCGAACTGCGTTAGTGGAAAATTTATAACCACTTCACTTTCCTCTTTCACCAACTAAACATAATCCAGTACTCGTTATCTCCAGCCAATCATATTGCAAAAAGTCCTATATGGCAGAAATAGTCCAATGGTGCTACTGGGGAAAATTAAAATACAGCTCCCGTCTCCCTATTTCCAGCCAACCACACAATGCATACTCCTTGTCTCCAGCCAATTATTGCACAGTAATTTAAGTTGATGGAAAGAGATCAATTAAGTTCGTTATACTAACCCCTTTATCTTTGTCTAACTAATCATAGTTTTGTAATGATTTGTTACAATGTTAGGAAATCACGTTATTCCCGATGTACACTTCCCTGTCTCCACCCAGCAGATTACAGTATTAAATATAGCGTGAAATAGCAGCAAAAAAATTGCGTAATTCTCAGGTTAATATCTAATCATGATTTATGAGAGACATGCACCTCTGTCTTAAAATGATGTCAAAATTACATTATTACACACACACAGAATAAAAAACAATCATATTGTGTGTGTCAGGTTGTACTTTCATTAGATGTTGATATAGTTGATTACCGGTTTATTTTAGTGAGCCATAATTTCCCAAAATGCAGTAGCAGTTTGTTTTAGTCATACTTACTTTTTTATTATGATGCATTTTTTCGCTCTGTCCTCCAGAGCTTGTGATGAAAGAAAGAAATATTAGCTGATGACACTACACACACTTTGTTAGATTCAGTACACTTCCTTATTTACAGTACATACTGTTTCAAAATAAACATTTCATTTTCTAACAGAGTTAAGAAGAAAATGTGATATCGTAGATGAAAGGTAATTAATTTGAACCTTTAACATTTACCTTGTACCATACCTCAATTAGGTCCCAATCATTTTAGGAATAATTGTTATTGATTATATTTTTCTAGTGATACATTACCTCCATTCTCCAATGACATATAATTCATTATGATGATGGGATATGTATGGAAAATAGTTTCGATGTAAGCACTGTGACAGCCTGCTCATAGAATTAGATACCATCTTAATGTAAACACTATATTTTCTGAAATACTTTAGAATACTCTGACTCATAGATGAGGTAAAGTGATTTGTCTTTTACATAACCTAAACTAGGTTTCAGATAATAGAGGTAAACATTTCTTTTTTTCTGTTGCCAGTGTATTTTGCAGACAGTTTAGTATATTGTGACATCATGCATGTAGAAAAAAAACTTAACACTTTATTGTGTCTTTGGCCAAGTGTGATCCAGAGAACCAACCTTGTAATCGTTTACCCACTGCAAACACTTGTTGGTGGCATTGAGAATAATGAGTGACACAGAAATCGAAATTTTGTTGCTTTTAAACAGTAGTGCCATATATCGGTGGCAGAAAGCAACTGGAGTATGAAATAATAGTGATCTTACTGCAAGTCCCCAAGTTTAATGGAGTGTTATTTAAGATAAAAATCATGTTCACCAACTATGTGTACATAATTCGTTATTTATATTTTACATGCAAATTTTGTTTTTGAATTGAATTGTTTGTAGTAAATTTGTGTTATATACTTCTTCCAATGTTTCGTGTTGAATGATATATGGCTTTGAATCAAATTTTCTTAGATAATAGATGAGCCAATGCATAAGCAATTTTTTGAATATTACAAATGTAAATATAATTGACAAAGTCTTACATGTTTTAGGCAATTCAGATACTCTGGCTAGAGAATTCAGATTGTTCATACACATAGCCCAAATGGAGATACTTTGTAACTGGCTCCTGCATTTTAATACTTGGGTCTCATTAGGGGAAAGGTGAGGGAATTGGAACACTATGCAATGTTTGTAATACATATTATATTTACAATGAATATCTTTGACCTAGCAGTTACTTCAGTTACTTATGTCAGAGGTACATATGTTTATGTAAATAATGTAATTTATATTATTTTTAGGCCAGAGGTATATATACTTTGAATGTAATGAATAGTCTTGACTTTACTCTGTGTGTTATTATTTTTTTAAATATTTTACTGTATATTTGTTCCTGTTTTTAGTGCTACATCTGACTTGTTGGAGACAGGGAACTGTACACTGGAAAAGATGTAATTTTACACCATTATTACATATCATTTAAATTCTAATTGGCTGGAGAAAGAGAAGAGGTGCGTTGTATAACACACACATTTGGTCTATTCCCATCAACTTGGACTACTACCTTACGACTATGTGACGAAGCGAGCTGGGATAATTTTAATTCCCCTCTTGTTTTGGCATCTACCTCCTTAAATTCCTTTCTTCACTTTCAACAATTTACCAATAACATCCTGATTATAATCTGCATTTTCATAAAACAGAATGGTTGGCCCTCAGTTTTAAAGAATATAACACCAGGTCTAATTTTGTGCTTAGTTTATGTACGTAATTGATTCTATAATTTATGTCGACTATAACTCGTTAGTATATTTCATTATATGGTAAAATCAGTAATTGTTTCGGAACTTAAATTCTGTTGTTGACATGTAAGTAAATATAAATTCTATACTAATTATAAACATTTGGAAGACAAAATATTAGTCATCTTAAGTACTTATTTGGCTCTATTCGAAAACATGTTAGCTAAGTCAGCCCTTAATTAATTCCAAAGTAATTAACAGTTTTGTCAAAGGTATTGTTTGCCTAATGATATTTGTTAATTTCGTGATTTAAACAGATAATTTGGCCAAACTCTTGCAGTAGATAAAACTGTTAAAAAACACAATTTTTCGATATAATCAGTTAATGTAATGATTTAAACTTTTATTGAAATTTCTGTAGATTTAACTTAGAACAATGTATCGTTTCAGCGCGTATTATTGTGATGATATCAAAGGGCCCGATTTTTGGTCATGGACAGTCAGTCCACGGCCGATTGTCAAACGAGAAACCTGTGTTGGTTAGAAGAATAATGCTTCAAATAAACTGTGAAGAAGTGTCAAATAAATAGGCCATGTGTAAAAGCAATGGCAGTGGCTGTTTCCATGCGTACCTGTTTATTCTTTAAGAATTCTGAACTTTTTGGTTAGTTTTTTACTGCTCGTAGATGTTCAATAGTAAACTATTGTAACAGTATGTGGAGGTTCGCCTGCAAACGATTAATGAGGCTTATCTAAAGTTAAACAATAGTGCACTGGCCATATAACTGTGTATTATTAGGGAGTTTTGAACAGAGAAATTAAACTACTGTGAAACAAAACTGTGCACTTGTCCTCTACATTATATTCAGTAGTCAGTGTCGGAAACCACAACCCATTTTTCAGCCAGTGTAGCAACGCAACGCAACAGTGAAATTAAAGTACTGTGAAACAAAACTGTGCACCTGTCGGCTACGTTATTTACAGTAGTCACTATCGGATTCCACAGCCCATTTTTCAGCCAGTGTAGCAATGCATTGCGTCGACACCGAGGACAAACGAAGAAATAAATAAAGTAGGCGAACCGCTACAACTGGTTGGCGACAGGGGTAATAGACTGTGTGGTTGGCTGAATATAGGGGGAGGGATGGGTTTTCTAATTTTTTCCACTGCTGCGATTGGACTATACCATCTTGAATTTTTCACACTACAATTGGCTGCAGATAAGGAGTACTGCAGTGTGATTGATTGGGGACAGGGGAAAGGAGAGTATTTAAATTCTCCACTAACAGAATTGCAGTATTTCCACCCTCTTGGAATTTTCGTTGGCTGTTCCTTATATAATACTGCACTATGGTTGGCTGGAGATAGGTGGGATAAGGGGACATTGAGGTGTGGGGAATGGGATGGGAAGAGTTTCTCATTTCTAATTATTGACTAACTGATAGATTGACTGATATAGTTGATTGATGACATGATGAGTTCTAGGTCATTGAAGAATCATACATAGCTTTTTCTGAATCACTTGATGGTTACATGATGTCAGTCAAATGGTTCAAATGGCTCTGAGCACTATGGGACTTAACATCTATGGTCATCAGTCCCCTAGAACTTAGAACTACTTAAACCTAACTAACCTAAGGACATCACACAACACCCAGTCATCACGAGGCAGAGAAAATCCCTGACCCCGCCGGGAATCGAACCTGGGAACCCGGGTGCGGGAAGCGAGAACGCTACCGCACGACCACGAGCTGCGGACGATGTCAGTCAAGGTCATGGTTTTGTCCAAGGTCAACGTCGTAATTCTTTGAACTATGAGAAATCTTGCACACTTCACACTTTTGAAGGACATTTAAGTGCAAAGTGCTCCAGAATTACCTTATCGTTGTTATTGCTCTTCATCCTCGTAATTCTAACAACTGATCTCTGTGTGACGCACGACTTCTATCTTACAGCATCCGCCAATGGAATGCGACGAACTCACCTTAATGCTCTGTTCTTTCTGGAGGAGTCCAAAATGAATGCTACGTAGTAAGGGCCCGATACTTACAAGTAAAATTCGAGAATTGGTAGAACAGGTGACTTACCTTCTCTTAGGATTTTGCCAACAAATCCTGGCATCTGGTTTTCATAAAACTAGTTTTCTGTAGTCGCTCAACTTCAGGTCGCTCCAGACGGTTACTGATAGATTTTTTTACAGTCGTTATTTTTTCCAGTAATTGATAGCCAATAGTGTAAACGAACAGTAATAGATTTTGCAGCTTATTTAAGTGCAGTACGTTAAATTACGTTGTCAGTCAACTGTACGAAGTCTTGACACTCTTACTGCATTTCGCTGTAGATTTGAGTCATTGAAGTGGACTGATAAGAAAGATGAGAAGATTCTGCGTAGAATCAGCGAGGATAGGAATACATCTGAAACATTAACCAGAAGAAAGAACAGTATGAGAGGGCACGTGTGGGACTTGGCTACGCTCACAGGAGATAAGGTGTCCAAAGTGTAAATGGTAACTGCTTCCAATTTACCACAGTGGTGAAGGGGATGTCCAGGCAAAAAGGTTTGATATAGGACACTTGTGGGCTATTAAGTCGGAAAACTGTCTCAAACTGACCTACGAAAACCGCTTAAGGTACAGGACAAGCGCATTGCAGGAGCGTTTCAACACTCTCTCACTCTCGCTCTCGCTCCCTTTGCGAAAACTACTAGCCCTAGAGAAAAAAATGAATAGTAAATTTCTCTGTAGAGAACTTTATGAATGAGGATTGAACAAAATATGTAAATATAGACGAAAATGTACACTTCAACATTAATGCCGTTTCTACCCAAGCGTTCAGGTTTCTCCCATGTATTTGACCACGAACGTCATCTGTGTAGAGTCCTCAATATGCGGCAAGGGTCGATTGTGGCGAGAACAGTGTTCACTGTAGTTGTGAGTGCGTTGTGTGGGAGCGCCGGCTTTTGAACGTGGGTAGCTGTAGGCGCTCGTCTGGTGGGAAGAGGCACCATTTCCAAGATATCTACCACATACAGGGAAAGCAGGAAAACATTCCATAAGTCACAACTCGGACGAAAATATGTGCTGCATAATGGTGATGGACCGTCACCGAAGAGGATTGTTGTTAAAAGTAAGAAGATGACAACTGAAAATGTCACTGCAGAACTGAATGTCGCACTTGCGAACCCTGTCATCACAGAAATAAATGGAATGGAGAGCCATAAGTAGTAAACTACAAGCAGATCTGCACTTCCAAAGCCAGTGATCACTGATGCAAATACCTACAACAAGAAAATGAGATGCCAAAGCAATAAAACCTAGACTTTGCGGCAATGGAAGTCAGTCGTTTAGTCATATGAGTGTTCTTACACACTGTTCCCAACTTCTGGCCGAGGTAACGTGCGAAGAGTGAAAGATGTCGGGGGCTGGGTGATAATTTGGGCAGCCATATCATGGTATTCAAAAAAATGGTTAAAATGGCTCTGAGCACTATGGGACTTAACATCTATGGTCATCAGTCCCCTAGAACTTAGAACTACTTAAACCTAACTAACCTAAGGACATCACACAACACCCAGTCATCACGAGGCTCATGGTATTCCACATGCATGTAGATTACTCTGCATAGTCGCATTTTGGTCAAGGATTATGTAGCCAGTTTGACTGATCAGGACCAGATCATGCTACAAAGTTTATTGACAAGTGGTGATACTGTGTTCGAAGACGACAGGGTCCTTGTTTACACAACTCGCATCACTCACTCCTCGTTTTATGACTTTCCGCTTCTCCCCTGCCTACGACAGTCACCATATCTCAATATTATGGAGGCATTTTGCTCTGCTTTGGAGAGAAGGGTGTGACCGGTAGCCACCTATATCATCGTTACCGGAACTTTCCATTGTTTTCCAGGATATATGATATAAAATTTTCTTGAAAACGATAAATTATCCATATTTATCAGTTTCGAGATCGGTATTTATCCATTCTCACGCTGTTTTGAATTTCAACAGTTTTCCCATACCGTATCAGGCATGGTGATGTGCTATGTTTTTGGTTTTTCTAACTTTTTTGCATCCCCTGTAGTTTAAATTTGTAAGAGATGCGTGTATGCTAAAGCCAGCGGTTTTCGAGTCATTCAAGAAAACCATACAAAAGTGACCTTCAAGCGCACTTTCAGCTCCATATGTCTCCACAACTAACACCGCTACCACGAACTGCACGTACAGTTTCAGAAATTTTAGTATGTTGGTATGTGTACTCCCTCCCACCACTGTAAAAAAAGGTTGAGACTAATGAGTTATTTCCCAATTGACAATCCCAGAATGATGGTTTTTGTGGTCCAGGAATTATGGTGCTGGATGCATAAAGTTACATGGCCGGTACTTTCTGCTGTCAGCATTATTGCGACACCAAACTCCGTCCCCATGTGAGTCTTTTCAGTTGTACATTTCGTTCCAACTGCAATTTTAAGGCTGACTATAAGTCACCGCATTGAACTAAGCAAGTGGGGAAGCTCTTGGAACGAAATAATATTAAGTGACTGGATTTACTTTCCCGTTCCCCTGACTTAAATCCAATCGCGCACGTGTGGGATGCCTTGGGGAGACGTACTGCAACACTCCCACTTGAGAACCATCCGGCAGTTGTAAGCTGCGATGGAGGAGGAATGGAGCGTCCTGCTACAAGGGTCCGATCGGCAGGGGAGCAAGTTGCAGAGCATGCAGTGCCGTCCGTGGGGGTCACACGCACCGTTAATAAACATGTCTCACCCTTGCTAATGTCAAGGGAACAATCAAAACTCTCTTTGACTTCAGTGCAGTTATCTTCTTTGTAGTTTTTTCGCCTCTCTGCAGGCTTCTATCAGTTGCCTTCTGTACTATACTGTAACGGTTCTTTCTATGTAAGGTCCAAATTTCGTCAGCTATATTACTTGGCAAAGACCCATCATGCCAAAGTTACTTTCGTCTTTACGTTTTGCACACCAGTGTATAAGATCCCACTGGCCGTTTCTCGACGGGACTGTACTATGCTCGTCATCTGCTTGGACCTGGCATGTTAGTCTTTGGTTCGTTCATACCAGAGAACTTGACGTGGACTGGGCGGCATGAGATATGCACCGTGTACAGCTACATTATTTCGCAAATAATTAATGTGGCCTACGTACACGACATGCACAGGATTTTCCCCACAGGTAATGTGTCTTCAAAACACCACTTTTGGCGTAACTGATTCGGTATATTTGAAAGTTAAGTTTCGCGAATACATCTACATCTACGAGGATACTCTGAGAACCACACTGAAGTTGATAAAACGTTCTCGGTTTTCCAGCCGCGTCAATTCGAATAATATGCTCGAGCTTTCGATGGCCATCTCCGCCATCGTCGTCAAGAGTTCACTGACTGCCGGGGCTGTTACGGTCTCTCGCTTATATAGGCATGATGACATCATCAGCAGCCAATCAGATCGATCCAATGTGGCGCGCGCGCCTAAGTCGACCCGGGCAGCTCGTGGCAGCACCGGTGACGTCAGGTGGCGCCAGTGGGAGGCGCCACGTTTGAAACTGCCGCTCCCGCGTCGCGCATTTGTCTCCGCTTTCTTTCGATGTCCAACGCCCGTCCCCATGCCCTGCTGAGGGCATGCCTATAAAAGCGAGAGACCGTAACAGCCCCGGCAGCCAGTGAAATCCTGACGACGATGGCGGAGATGGCCATCGAAAGGTCGAGCATATTATTCGAATTGACGCGGCCGGAAACCCGAGAACGTTTTATTCATGTATGCCGTCGCGAAAAACTCCGAGGACACTACACTGAAGTGCCTGGCGGAGGGTTCGTCGAACCACCTTCACAATAATTCTCTATTATTCCACTCCCGAATAGCTTGTGGAAAACCGAACACCTACATTTTTCCATGTGAGTTCTGGTTTCCCTTATTTTATTATGATGGTAGTTTCTCCCTATGTAGCTCGGCGTCAACAAAATATTTTCGCATTCGAAGGAGAAGGTTTATGATTGAAGTTTCGTGAAAACATTCCGCCGCAACGAAAAACGCCTTGTTTTAGTGGTGGCCAACCAAAATCCTGTACCATGTCAGCGACACTCTCTCCCCTATTTCGCAATAAAACAATATGTGCTGCTCTTCTTTGAACTTTCTTGATGTACTCCGTTAATCCTATCTGGTAAGAATCCCAAAACGCTCAACATTACCCAAGAAGAGGAAGGACAAACGAAGTGTAGGCACTCTCTTTAGTAGATTTGTTACATTTCCTACGTGTTCGCCAGTAAAATGCAGTCTTTGGTTTGCCTTACACACAACATTTTCTGTGTGTTCTTTCCAATTTGAGTTGTTCGTTATGGTAATTCCTAGGTATTTAGTTGAATTTACTTCCTTTAGATTCAACTGATTTATCGTGTAACCGAAGTGTAACGGATTGCTTTTAGCACTCATGTGGATGACCTCACACTTTTCATTATTTAGGGTCAACTGCCAATTTACGCATCATTCAGATACCTTATCTAAATAGCTTTGCAACCTGTTTTGATCTTCGCATGACTTTAATAGACTATAAAGGACAGCATTATCTCCATACAACCTAAGATAGCTGCTCAGATAGTCTCCTAAATCGTTTATGTAGATAAGGAACAGCAGGGCCTTGTAACTCTACCTTGGGGAATGCCAGAAATCGCTTCTGTTTTGCTCGTCGACTTTCCGTTATTTACTACGAACTGTGACCTCTCTCACAGGAAATCACGAATGCAGTGGCATAACTGAGACAATATTCCATAAGCACGTAATTTGATTACAAGCTGCTTGTAAGGTACGGTGTCAAAAGCTTTCTGAAAATCTAGAAATACTGAATCAATCTGAAATCCCTTGTCGATACCACTCAACAATTCGTGTTAGTGAAGAGCTAATTGTGTTTCACAAGAACGATGCTGACTACGGTGTCAATAAGCCTTTCTCTTCAAGGTAATTCATACTGTTAGAACACAATATATGTTCCAAAATCCTGCTGCATATCGACGTTAATGATATGGGCCTGCAATTTAGTGATTACTTGTTACTTTTCTTGAATATTGGTGTGACCTGTCCATCTTTCCAGTCATCGGGTACTGATCTTTCGTCGAGCGAGCGGTTGCATATGATCGTTCAGTATGGAGCTATTGCGCTAGCATATTCTGAGAGAAACCTAATCATTATACAGCCTGTGCCGGAAAACTTGCTTTTACTTAGTGATTTACGCTGATTCGCTACTCCGAGAATATTTACTTTTAACTTATGCTAGCAGCTGTTGATTCGAACTCTGGAATATTTACATCGTCTTCTTTCTTAAGAAATTTCGAAACACTGATTTTAGTAACTCTGCTTTGGTAGCACTGTCGTCGATAGTATTCCCATTGCTATCGCGCAGAGAAGGCGTTCACTGCGTCTTACCGCTAGCGTACTTTACATACCACCAGAACTCTTTGGATTTTCTGCCAGTTAACCAATTAACATACGTAAGTGATTAACATTGCAAGATCACAGCGCGAGATAAGCCATTGCAAATGTGATATCCTGGTATATAATAAACGTTGTAACCGCCAGAATGTTGACTGTAAGCATGCAAACGAGTATGCACTGTTCAGGGTGTCAGTTTGTGGGATGGAGTTCCAGCCCTGTTGCACGAGGTCGGCCAATAAAGGGACTGTTAATGCTGTTTGTGAATGGCGCTGAAGTTGTCGTCCGAAGATATCCCATATATGCTCGATTGGAGACAGATATGGTAACCGAACACGCCAAGGCAACATTTCGACACGCCGTAGAGCATGTTGGGTTACAACAATGGTACCTGGGCGCGCGTTATCCTGTTTGTAAACAACCCCTGGAATACTGCTCATGAATGGCAGTACAACAGGTCGAATCACCAAATTTATCTACAGATTTGTATTCAGGATGCGTGGGATGACCACGAGAGTGATCCAGTTGTCATTCGAAAATCTCATCCCAGACTACAACTTCATGTGTGGGACCACTGTGTCTAGCATACAGACAGGTTGTGTGCAGAGGCTCAGCTGACGTCTTTCGAACAAAGATAAGGCCACTACTGGCACCCAGGCAGAAACAGCTTTTATCAGAAAACACATCTCTGTCCTACCTTCCACTGAGCTCTCGCTTGGCGATGTTTTGGGGTGAGTGGAATGCGCGCTCCAAGGCATCTGGTTCAGTGATGTCTCTGAAGTAAACGATTTTTTTACAGTTCGATGTCTCAGTATGGTGACAATTAGTTCTCAGATTGCTTCTGTAGATTCAGTGAGATGCACCACAACCATATGTCGAAAACGATGGTCTTCCGTCTGGTGAGTGTCACGTGGTCGCCTCCAACACGGTCTTTTTGATACTGTACATCGCTGCCGGCAACCATGTACAGCGGCTACATTCCTGCAGTGTCGCAGAAGGAACCATTCAGCTTCTCGTAGCCCTATTAAGCGACTTCGTTCACCTAGTGAGCTGTCGATTTTGTCACCTTAAAGGTACCCTTAACAAACATCAGTTCATCACGTCCAATATCAAGGCTAACTAAAGTGTGTATTTAACGCAAACTCGATTTGAATCATCTTAGTGGTCTACTAGCGCCATTCTTATGCGACTGGCGCTAAATTTGAATAGACATCATCTATCAGGTTTAGAAACACCCCTAGCAATTTTCCTTTACGTCGTACAACACCTTCTTCATGCTGATATTTTTTCCGTGTATCTATTTCAATATTAGGTATAAGCTTAATCTTTTTATTGTATTAATTGAGGGAAACCCTTTTACCTTGTATTATTTTACGACCTAGGTTTCAGATAATATGTCTATTTCTTAGAATTCAACTGATCCCATAGATGGCAACCGAGCAAAGATGAACCCCTTATTTCTTATTTTATCGATCTTGACTTCACGTTTAAAAGTTATCTCTGTTAACAGTTTTGACTCAGGTCCATTTGTATACTACAACACTCGTTCTTATACCAAGTACAACTACTGCGAAAAAAATACACGTGAGCTGAACTAGGTGCACAGTTACAGGAATTTTTTGTAGTTATCTGTTGATGAGTGAAGGCAGCAAGGGTCTTGTCCTATGTAGAGGTTGTAACAATGTCCACAAGGGGTGAAAAACTGAAATGAGTTTCCTAATTTAGTAGTATATGTGGGGTACACACACACTTGTTTTCTTTTCATTACCAATCTTTATAGGTGCGTGAGCTTTGCTTTCGTTCCATCTATGTGTAAGACATCTACACTGATTACGTATCTGCGGTTTTGATTCAGGCGTAGTTCACCCATGGGAAAACCCGCCTCCCGCTCTCTTTAATCTCCAGCTTCTGTGGCGTTCTCTGAGCCTCGTTCAGATTGACCTCCCAGTCCCTCCACTGTCGCAGGTCTAACGCGCCTGGCAGATTATCTTACGAACTCTACTTTTCATGATAACCTGTTCTTTACCTTTTAGTCTGAGAAATCATCTACCTAATGTCTATGGGGTACAGAAAAACACAAACGAATCTTTGGCCTAAAAATGTTGCGTATCCTTTTAGAAACTTTAGCTACAAAAGGAAAGCTATGCACTCTCCTTTCAGGTTTGTGTACATCGTTCAGCGGTGACAGTGGCGATCTGGCTCGCTTTTTCATTTTTTGTATTGAGTATGTTGTCAGTAACGTTGGATGAAAATACATTATTTTTAGTTATTGGTTTTATTGTGTTCCGTTCAGGGTCATAGTCTTCCTGGGGTTTGGGGATAGAAAGGACACAGTGGATAATGTAGTGGAAGCTTATATGTTTGTAGGCTGCTGAATGCTGAAAGAAAACTGGGACCAATGTATCAATACGTGAGTCTGTCAAGTATATTTTAAATCTATTAGCTATTTTCTGTCGGTAAGGTGATGTCTAGGTAATTTATGGTGGAACCCCCTAACTTCATTCTGACCTTTATGTTAGTACGTCGCTGATTCATATTTTCCAAAAACTTAGAAAGTTGTGTATTAGAACCTTTACACCTCTTAAAAAGATCAGTCTCCCATTAGTCCATTCACATTTTTAGTAGCTATGGGTGTGAAAGTGAACTTTCTGTCTGACCATCTACTTACTTAAAATAGTTTTGTTGAAAGGCGAAACAATTTTGATTTAAACTACATTCTAGTATGCTAACTATGTTCTACTGTCCTTCTGGATTAATGCTATATACGTACAGTGACTCCGACCAAACATCTATACACTTGTAAGTAGGCTAGGCTGTTTAGGTTTTTATATTGGTAATGCCACCGCCACGTAGCGCTTTGTATGAAAATCACTGGCTGTGCTGTGTGCAGTCTGTGGCTGGATTTCATTGTTGTAATATTCGCTATTGTAGTGTTGGGCAGTTGGCTCTTAACAGCGCGTATCGTTGCGCAGTTGGAGGTAAGCCGCCAGCAGTGGTGGATGTGGGAAGTGAAATGGCGGGTTTTTGAGAGCGGATGATCTGGACGTGTGTCCATCAGAATCAGTACATTTGTAAGAATGGATGTCATGAACTGCTATATATATTGTGACTTTTGAACACTATTAAGGTAAATACATTGTTTGTTCTCTATCAAAATCTTTCATTTGCTAACTATGCCTATCAGTAGTTAGTGTCTTCAGTAGTTTGAATCTTTTATTTAGCTGGTGGTAGTGGCGCTCGCCATATTGCAGTAGTTCGAGTAACGAAGATTTTTGTGAGGTAAGTGATTTGTGAAAGGTATAGGTTAATGTTAGTCAGGGCCATTCTTTTGTAGGGATTATTAAAAGTCAGACTGCGTTGCGCTAAAAATATTGTGTGTCAGTTTAAGCACAGTCATGTATAGTTTTTCTAAGGGGACGTTTCACACTCTTTCACAGGAATGCTTGAAACCAAGCTATGTATGTCAAACGAGACTGCATTTGTTGGAATCTTAACATCTTTTTTACTTGTTTACTAAATTTCAACTTTTCTTAATGCTGTATTTCCCAATGAAGTTCAGTTATTTCTTCATGATGAAGTTGATGCTTCTGGTAGTATTTTACGCTGTTGCCTGTATTACAGACAGCACTGATCTGCTTGGCTGTTCTGGTTTGTCCAGCCGTAGGATTTATTTGAAGAATACTCTCACAAATACATTCAGGAAAAAAATATTGGAGCACTTATTAGCGAACTGTTTAATTTCCTCACTGTTTTACCTGTTGGATATCTCTGTAGTTTCAGTACGTGAACTGAATGCCAAATTTCTTCCACTTTGTGTGTATAATCTGTTGTTTTTTTTTATTTTTTTTAACAGCGTTTGAGTCCCTCCTTTACCTGCTCTAGTCACAATCATGTTACTGCTTTCAATCCTGTTTTAAGTTTCTTTGTGACTAAGAACTCATTGTTCTCCCCATACTGAAGTTAGTGTTAATTCTGCTGCTGCACCTGCTTAGTTTCTTCTGCATGTTGTACGTTCGTAGCTATATCTTTCTCTAAGGCACTAGTTCTAAATCAACTTTTAGGTGGTCTAACACTTTCTTTGTTATTAACATGGATATGGACACAATCTTTTCTGATTCAGCTGTTAGAAATTGAATCCTCATTGACTATAACCAGGGTGTCGTACAATAAAGCTAGAAAATATTCACAAGGACGTTGTTCGTATTCAAATAAACTTAAGTTGTAACTGAAAATTAAATATATGAAGTAAAAATATCCGTAAACTTGAGATAATTTGGATAACAAGAAAAACAGCTGACACAAAGTACCACATTAACACCCTTCGAAGTGAAGATACACTGAGGAAACTTGTAGAAAACCTTATTCAACTTCAATGCCATCCAAACAGTTTGCTTCAAAAAATCTCATATATGGTGACGTTAATGGATTTATTGCACTGCTTTCTTGCTCACTATCTTCTTAAAGTTGAGCAGCTTAAGTAAACTGAAAAAATATGTTTTTAAAGCTACATTCTTTTTGTGGATTAAGCATACTGTAGCCCTGAGACAATATATGAACCGAAGTACATGAGAATCTATGAAAACCGCCCTAAAATTGGACGACATTGGCTGACATTTAACAGCCTAGGACTGAACAATGGCAGTCTTCATGACTCCTCTTTGTGACATTTAAGTACAGTCATGTCAGTTGATTACAAATTACGTCACCCTGTGACTGAACATGGTGCTATGTAGCACACAGTCCTGGACGATTAACTTTTACATCTGAAAATTGAATACTTTTGCTCTGTATTTTCGTGCAAGAAATGGTATATGTACATATCTAAGATAAAGCACTGTTGTCTTCTTCAGAGTCTGCAATGGAGATATTCGTTTTACGTAATTTGTATTTGTTAATTGATCGGTACTTGTTAATTATCTTAGTTTCTAGTGCAAAGTTGCTGCATGTTTATTTACCGGTATCGTTCACAGAAATATATTAATGACTGTATCATGCTCTACGAAAATGTATTTTTAGATGTATTTATTTCCAAAAAACTTTTTGCCATGAAAGTTTTAGCAATATATATCGTCAAATACTATACCAATTAGGTCAAAATTAATATCTTTATTTTATATTTGGTGTGGGTGACGAGTGATACTTAAGAGTTGAAGTGTGACAGATGGAAGTTCGTTACAGTGCGGACAGGGATGTAATGCGATTAAGAGGAAGTCTTTTCAAGTAATGTATAGACTGTGATGTGTAGAAAGAGTGTGGAAGGAAATACTGTAACGAGGAGGAACTGAAGTTAAGCTATCTTATGATATGGTCAAGGTAATGAAGAGTGTTGTCACCTGTCACGGACGATAACGGCCTTATTTTAGTACGAGCTAACGAACTGTACGCTGCAACATCGTTATGTAGTCTTTAAGACTGTATAAACACATCTGGATGGCAGATGGAAATACGAGAATGTGGTAGAGAGAACAGAATTTGTGTAATGAAGACGTTTCTCAAGAAAGGAGAAAAGAACTGCAGACATCGGGATTTCTTCAATGGCGGACCGCAGCTTTATCTAGTTTCAAGAAGGTTATTAGCTGTTGGGCTTTTACTGAAACGATATGGGCGAAAATGTGTGCTTCAGGAGTATAATGGCAAGAACAGCAAAAAATACCTTTATTTTTCAGTATAGTGAAGGATGTGTGTATGAGCTGTGAAAAGTCCATAGTCTGTGTTTCGAAGGGATAAATTAAACTTTACAGTGACGGTCAGCATTTAGAAGCAAGTCAGAGCTGTTTCGTCATTTGTGAGGACACAGTAGTGCTTTGTTGAGGAAAGCGAAGTATTAGTAAATATGCACTTCCCAGAGAAAATACAATAATAGTTTGGGTACTTATTGTTAGAATATAGCTTTAGTTTGTTACCAGGACACCTCAATTATATCTATCCTGAAGTTTTCCCTGGATTACCCAAGACAGTGAGTTTACAGCTAACTTTTGTGTGGAGTGAAATCTTCGGTTCATTAATTTTCAGCTAAATTTTATTAAAATTTGTAGAGGAGACGTCACCAATTACCCACCTGACAAAGCTGATCAACCACGGCAGAGAGAGACAAGAAATATAGCAGCCAGCCGTAGCCACAGCCAACTACGAGTATCTCGGTTCAAGGGCAGGATCTTCTTATAAATACATCTTTGACAGTAGCCGCAAACCAATAACAAAAATGTAATTGTTATGACTCCAAACGTCGCGATCGTCACTAAATCAGTTTATACAATGGATTTAATGGAACCTCAAACTATCAATGTGTAGTAGGAAATGAAGTAAAAAAATTAACTTAACTTGCAGGCTAAAACCTCGAGAGTTCACTCAAGGTTACGATAGGTAAGCCGACATTAGTAGAACACACAGACAGTGCAGTTTCTCTCGCAGTCTATCAACGTAAAACGGAAGAACAAATCCGAATACAAATTAGTTACATCAGACTCATTGCTGATAACCTAACAGATACAAGAACGATGGTAACAATCGAAGACCAATTATCCGACGCCCGTGCGGCAAGAGCAGGGCTGCCTCAAAGATCGGTTCTATCACCCCTATTATTCAACATATATGTCAACAATATGGCAACAGTCGTTGGAGTACAAATAGCACACTTTGCTGATGATACGGCCTGCTTTACTAGCGGAAGATAAATAGAGGTTCAAATGGCTCTGAGCACTATGGGACTGAACACCCAACTAATCTAAGGACATCAATACATCCATGCCCGAGGCAGGAATCGAACCTGCGACCGTAGCAGTCGCGCGGTATAAAGCGAGGACTAAATCAGCCAACTGCAAGAACAAGTCGACGCTACAGCGACATGGCGCAAGATTAACTAAGTGCAGGTAAAGCTGGCTAAGACGACTGACATTTACCTCAGTGAAAAACGCTCGCAAATGCCTTTTACACTGAGACTGAATGGACAAGACATTCCATGGAGTACTAAGGAGACATACGTAGTGGTACCCTGAACAAACAATTTTTCCTCCATAAACATATATAAGATTTTAGAAACAAAGCCACAGGAATAATTAAGAAACTTTTGCCCCTTCTAGCAGTTCTGACCTAAGAACCACAGCCAAATTACGACTCTATAAAGCTACAGTCCTTCCAAAAATATTGTATGGCAACTCTGTTTGGGGTATGGTTAGCAATTACAGATAAATTGCCTCCAAGTAATACAAATAATACCATACTCCGATGGAACTTGGTGCTATTCGCTACACCAGAATCGTTGATCTACATAACAAAAGTTAGCACATCGTACTCGCATTCGGGAGAACGATGGTTCAAACCCGCATCCAGCCATCCTACTATACGTTTTCCGTGATTTCCCTAAATCACTTAAGACAAATGCCGGGATGGATTCCTTCGAAAAAGAACAGGCGATTTCTTTCCCATTCCATCCTTCATCCGATGGAAGCGATGACCTCGATGTTTGCCCCTCCCCCAAATCAACGAACCAAACAACATAACGAACTCCATATGGACACAATAAGTGAAAGATTAGGAATCGTTCGACGAAAATACATAGTAAAGTAGACAACTTGAGAGTCTCAACACATCATAAGCGGACATTAGGTAGGACAATGCTACTCTCATAACACGTTTATAAGGTACCACGATCATTAGTACAACTGAAATACGAACCACTACATTAGCTGGAGGTATCTTGCGGACCAACGTAAATACACTGATAAGTAAATTCAAAAAATTTAACAAATAAATAGAGAGAGCACACATCCCTGCTTGAGTACTGGAAGTGTGGATCGACGTTTATTTCATTTCTTTTTCTTTTCTTGAGTCATCAGTCTTCTGACTAGTTTGATGCGGCCCGCCACGAATTCCTTTCCTTTGCCAACCTCTTCGTCTCAGAGTAGCACCTGCAACTTGCGTCCTCAATTATTTGCTAGATGTATTCCAGTTTATTTGTTGGATGTATTCTACAGTTTTTTTGGCCTCTGTAGCTCCTTCTAGTACCATGGAAGTCATTCCATGATGACTTAACAGAGGTACTATTATCCTGTCATTTCTTTTTGTCAGTGCTTTCCACATATATCTTTCCTCTCCCATTCTACGTAGAACCTCCTCATTCCATACCTGATCAGTCCATCTAATTTTCAACATTCGTCTGTAGCACCACATTTCAAACATTTCGATTCTTTTCTGTTCCGGTTTCCATACAGTCAAAGTTTCACTACCATACAACGCTATGCTTCAAACATAAATTCTCAGAAATTTCTTCCTCAAATTAATACCTATGTTAGATACTAGTAGACTTCTCTTTTCCAGGAATGCCCTTTTGGCCAGTGATAGTCTGCTTTTGTTGTATTCTCTGCTCTGTCCGCCATTCGTTATTTTGCTGTCTAGGTAGCAGAATTCCTTAACTTCGTCTACTTCGTGGCATTAATCCTGATATTAAGTCTCTCGCTGTTCTCATTGCTGCTGCTACTCATTACTTTCGTCTTTCTTCGACTTGTTCTCAATCCATATTCTGTACTTATTACACTGTTCAATCCATTCAGCAGATCATGTTATTCTTCTTCACTTTCACTCAGGGTAGCAATATAATCAGCGAATCGTATCACTGATATCCTTTCACGTTGAATTTTCGTTCCACTCCTGAACATTTCTTTTATTTCCATCATTGATTCTTCGTTATAAAGATTAAATAATAGGGGTGAAAGACTATTTCCCTCTCTTACCCTCTTTTTAATCTGAGCACTTCATTCTTGGCCGTCCCTCTTGGCTCTTGTACATATTGCATACTACCCGCCTCTCCCTGTAGCTTACCCCTATTTTACTCATAATTTCGAACATTTTACATTCTCGAACGCTTTTTCCATGGTCAGAAATCCTATGAATGTGTCTTGATTTTTTTTAGTCTTGCTTCCATTATCAACTGCTGCTTCAGAACTGCCTCTCCGCCGCTGTTGCATTTCCTAAAGCAAAACACATTATGAATTTTCTTTTCCATTCTTCTGTTCATTATTCTTTTCAGCAAATTGGATGCATGAGCTGTTAAGCTGATTGTGTGATAATACTTGCACTTTTCAGCTCTTGCAGTCTTCGGAATTATGTGGATGATATTTTTCTGAAAGTCAAATGGTATGTTGCCACACTCATATTTTCTACACACCAACAAGAACAGTCGTTTTGTTGTTACTTCCGCCAATATTTTAGAAATTCTGATGGAATGTTTTCAATCCCTTCTGCCTTATTTGACTTAAGTCCTCCATAGCTCTAATACTTGATTCCCTATCTCTTCTAAATAAATTCCTGTTTCTTCTTCTAACAAACAGACAGATCTTCCCCCTCACAGAAGCCTTCAACGTAGTCTTTCCATCTATCCGCTCTCTCTTCTCATTTCAGAATGGAATTCTGGTTGCACCTTAATGTTACCACCCTTGGTATTAATTTCACCGAAGGTTGTTTTGACTTTGCTGTTTTCTGAGTCAGCCACTCCTACAATCATTTCTTTTTCGATTTCTTCACTTCTTTCATGCAGCCATTTCATCTACGCTTCACTGCACTTTTCATTTATTTCATACCTTGGTGATTCTATTCCTGAACTTCCCTGAACATTTTTCAACTTCCTTCTGTCGTCGCTCAACTGAAGTTATTCTCCTGTTATCCATGTTTTCTTCGCAGTTACCTTCTTTCTACTTATGTTTTTCTTTCAACTTCTGTGGCTGCCCTTTTAAGGGATGTCCATTCCTCTTCAACTCTACTGCCTACTAAGCTACTTCTTGTGGCTGTATTTATCGCCTTAGAGAACTTCAAGCGTATCTCATCATTCCTTAGTACTTCTATATAAGACTTATTTGCGTATTGATTCTTCCTGACTAATCTCTTAAACTTCAGCCTACTCTTCACCACTACTACATTGTGATCTGAGGCAATATCTGCTCATGGGCACGCCTTACAATTGTAACGTCTATTAGCAAAATACATATTATGTAGTAACGAGAAAACCTTGTGTATCATATTTTGCTATTGTATAAAATTATGTATCTTTTTTTATTATTTATTTTAGATAATATCTGTGTCGGCGAGTACTGAAACCGCCACAGACGATAAATATCAAACAAAGATGAGAATGTGCAACTAGTATAAATAATACAGAGCGAACATTAATTTCTCTGTCGTCTTCTTCTTCTTGGAGTTAAGCGAGTAGGATAGCCTGTGACGTTGTATTGTACGCTAGCGTAGCCTTCTTTTGTCAAGACTGAGAGATGTACGCCATTACGTACTCATGTGTAATAGTTAACATATTTAAATGTTTTGAATAGAGTTATTTAAATGAAACCTTGCATTATTATTTTTAATAGCTTGCTTGGCATATTATCCCATCCTTTTGAGACATTTTCAGTTATTTAAATATTATCCGTGGTGCCGAGCTGCGCTACGAACGAACGAGCCGCTGCCGCGGCGTATTCAAAGTACATTAAATGAAATCTATCATACCGCAAAGAAGCGGGAAGGTAATAGTGAAATAAAATTATTTCTTTCAGCTTCCGGACTTGCAGAGCAGAGCAGCAGATTTTATGATGTGTTGCAGGTCGACGCAGGCCGCTGATAATATATATAACTAACAGTACAAAAAGATAATTTACCTTCGTAATATAATAGGAATCTTGCTGTGCTTGGTTCTGGTCTGGCAAACCTTATAGTGAAAACGTATTTTTCTCCGATAATAGTCTCATGTTCTTGTGCTAGTCGTGGTATTGAATGGTGTTTTACTGATAACCATTATCCACTGCAAATTTTATTGTTCAACAATCATGCGAACTGTAACAGCAGTATTCATAACAAAGTAATTTTCATTTTCAATAACTGTAAAGTAGGGAAGATATGTTGACTTTTAGAGTGAGTTACACTAACGAAAAATGTTCCTTTAATAGAAAGCCAGATACAGAACAATAAGAAACCAATATATTCTGTTTTGTTGAAAATTAATGATTATAAAGAAATTCATAGCACAGCATTACTAAAAGGTATTTCGTGGCTCTTTTCATATATGCGTTGTTACGCAAATAATAATAATAATAATAGTAAAACAAAACAAAGCAAATAATAGAAAAGAACCATACGAATACGAAACTGTCGCCCAAAAACGCGGGGCCCGAATTTGCAGTGGCCACGAAAATAATTGTTTTATGTATTTTCTTTTCAGTGTCTATTGTTATATATATGTATGTATTTACTGATAAATGTATGTATGTGTATCATGATTAATGCTATGTATTAATGAATGTACAAACATTCTTTCATGAAAAAACGCACTACTGCAAGCGAATCAGAGGAAACGATCCTCATAGTACTGAGAAACTGTAACGATTACATAATCCGTGGGCAGCCGAACCCCGAAATCAGATAAAATAAAGGTAAGACTACAGTGTAGTTGTCCTGTTTGTAGAAGCTTAACTCCAGTGAAGTGATCTCTTTGACGTTAGTGTTTATGACAGGGCAAAGTTGATTGTAGATAGTAATTTTTAGTGTGCAGTGTATTGTAGATAAATTAACATATTTTGTGTGCAACTGGAAAAACTGTCAGATCTTGTGTTCGAGTAGGCAATTTATGAATATGGTTAAATTGCGTAGTCAACGTCCGAACAATATGGATACTGAGGAACAGCCATTAGTTAGTGCAGGAAATGTAGAAACGGGTGCATTAAGTAGTACAAGTACTCTTTTTGAGGATATACCATGCGAAAATGTAGGGGCAGGAGCACAGGAAGTGATGCCACCTCCCTCCAGTGCTCAAAGAGAGGTAGACAAAGAAAGTGTAACAACCCCAGAAAAGCAGGAACCTGAGAATGGTAATCTGCCAGGTGGGTATTCACTTCAGGCGATATTAGAGCGCGTGCTGGATTACCAGGCAAAATTTGCGCAACAGCAAGCCGGGCGAGATCGCCAGCAAGCTGAGCGAGATCGCCAGTTAGCAGAAAATTTACTTGCCCAGCAAGCTGAGCGAGATCGCCAGTTAACAGAAAATTTCCTTGCCCAGCAAGCTGAGCGAGATCGCCAGCAAGCTGAGCGGGACCAGCAACTTACGCAATCGTTAGAAAATATGAAAAAAGAGATTGCCGGTATGAAACAGAATTATGAGTCGATAGCTAAGGCCGTGCAGGAGTTGACTGTACAGGTCAACAACCTGCAAGTAGCAAACACTAACAGGGTAGACGAGATAGGTGTCTTAGCCAACCGATTAGAAAAGCTAGAAATAGATTCCACACAGCTTGTAGAGCAGAAGTGGAACGAACAAGCGACTAAAATTGAAACCGAATTCAACTCATGGCTAGAAGCGAAGGGGAGTGAGATCGACAAAAATATTAATTCTAAGATACAAGCAGCCATGGCCGATAGAGATTCCGAATCGTTCAGTACCGCAGTACATAGTCAGGTACAGAACGACGTGCAAACCATCAAACAAATACTCAGTGAGGATATTCCGCAGTGGAAAGTGAATATTAACAAACGGATATCCGACTTGGAAAAGGGTTTAGCACAAAGCAGCAAACATCTTGAACATGAAACTATGTCGCCAACAGCCAATGTTTTTGGCAATGCACAAACTTATACGCGACGCAACAATGGTGAATCCTTAGGCGATAATGCGAAGAGCTGTAGCTTCGGTTCGGAGCACACAGCCTATGTACCAGGAGCAAACCCATATACTCCAAAAATATTAGTTGAAGAAAGTTTAATCAAAAATAGGCAGTTTCAAACGTTTACTACTGAACGGAAGTCAGTACACCCCGTAGTATTCATAAAAAGCTTTAAAAATATCTTGCCTAGTGTGTGGAACGAAGCACAGAAAATTCAATACGTAATTGCATACATTCAGGGTGATGCAGCGTTGTGGGCTACGGAAGTAGCAGACAGCTGCATGACGTATGAACAGTCCGAATGGGCGTTTTTGTCGAAATACTGGTCGCCTTGTATACAAGAGCGGCTAAGAAAAGAAGTATACAATCCCGAACCGTACTCACCCCCCCCCCCCCCCGCCCGCATCTCGTGGTCGTGCGGTAGCGTTCTCGCTTCCCACGCCCGGGTTCCCGGGTTCGATTCCCGGCGGGGTCAGGGATTTTATCTGCCTCGTGATGGCTGGGTGTTGTGTGCTGTCCTTAGGTTAGTTAGGTTTCAGTAGTTCTAAGTTCTAGGGGACTGATGGCCATAGATGTTAAGTCCCATAGTGCTCTGAGCCATTTGAACCATTTTTTTGTACTCACCCCGTCTTGGGAATCTGAGACGGTATTTTGAAAAGTATATAAACAAAATGCGCTACTGGGACGAGCCTATCTCGCCAAGAGACATAATAAGACTCCTAAAATCATATTTACACATTCATATCAAAGAGAAATTAATACACGTACCTGTCTGTTCTAGATTCAATAGACTTAATCCAGGAAGACGCAAAAGCAGCCTGTGATCACTCGCGGAATAATGGATCAGGGTGTAAACATGACAGAAATAATAGTGCACAAAACCACAACCATGGAAATGGTGGGGTGGTAACAAGCGGCAGGAGCATTCGCAAAATGGTAATAATGGTAGAAGTCAGAACGGGTATGGGCAACCGTCCCATAATAAAAAGCGTCGATTTGACGACCGGTACGATTCCGGACTGCCAGGGACCAACCGCTGGAAAAATGCGAGAGGTCAATGGCATAACAATTACAGTGACAGTAATCACAATTGGAATCAGAATCAGCGACGAAGCCCAGAGCGACAGGGCAATGACCGGTACGACAACAACAGACCACCACTGCAAAACGCGCCTATTGCGCAGTCGTGGCGGCCTACAAATCAAAACATACACATAGTAGAGGTCGCGGACAATAGCCGTCCAAGTACCTCACAAGCAAGCAACCCAACAAACTAGAATCGGCCTCGATATGCTCTCCTTCGCTGGCCGAGGGGTGGAGTGGGAGCAACACGAATGACAATAATATCCCTGGAATACGTATGCTGCGATACAACGACGATATCAGTATGGATAAAGATCTACTGACCGAACCGCACGAATGTAAGAAACATAGCAACGAGAATGTGCAAGCCATAATAGAAGCGAAAATCAATGATGTTGCTGCGAATATAATCATCGACACAGGTGCCTCAGTGAGTGTAATGAGTATAGAGTTGTTAAAAGCGATGGGGAAAGGACGTAGCATACCGACTTTCCCGGTTAATAATTGCAAGGTGTCTGGAGCCATAAGTGCACAGAGCCAATTAGTTAAGTACCAGGTGCAGGTGGAGATTTGTAAGGAGGGCGAAGCCATAGTGAGCTCGTTCCTCATTGTTAAAGGGTTAAAGGTGGCCTGCATTCTGGGAGTAGATTTTTCTCCGTGAGAGGGACGCCGTGATCGACCTCTCCTCGGGAAAACTAAGCATAGTTAATAAAGGTAGGAGGATTGAGTTGCCTATGATGAAATCGAAGGAGGTACTTGTGCCATGTTGTAACCGAATTAATATCAAATGTAGGAACCCCTGGGTACTACACCTCGATGATTTTTCACATGTAGCAGACCTCTATTACCCGAATTTAGAGGATCCAAATTTTGAAACAAATGTTGAGGCATTTCAAACCAAAGTACAGGAATCTGAAAGTTTAAGCAACATACAAAAGCAACAATTGACGCAGCTGCTATCGGAATGTACCATGGTATTTACCGACCAACCAGGAATAGTCAAAGGGTACCACTATCACATAGAGGTGATGCCCCACAAAACATACTGTCGCGCAACTTACTCCATCCCTTGGTCGAGGAGGGAAGTAGTGGCTAAAGAGATTCGGAAGATGTTAGAGTGGGATATCATTGAGCCCTCTTTCTCCCCATACAGTAGTCCTCTTGTAGCAGTGGCGAAAGCCAACGGAAAAATCCGGCTAGTGTTAGATGCGCGGGACATCAATAAGGAAAAGATAAAAAAGATATGGAACAAACTAACCAGCTTTGCTGCAAAGAAAAAAAAGAAGTACGACCGAGGTGTAACTAACAAACAGAAATGCAATGTAGGGGACATGGTGCTTATTCGTAACCACCCCAAATCCTCAGCCACCTTAAGGCAAAATAGTAAGTGGCAATTGCTATATTCAGGGCCCTTTGAAGTAATAAAGGTGCCACACGAATGTAGCTATTTGTTAGCACATCCTCAATCGGGGAAGATAAAAGGATTGTATCCACGTAAAGATGCAAAATTATTTATTCAGTGACATGTCACATGTAAATAGTAGTAGTTATAAGAAGATTTCAATTGTGTTTTAGAGTATAAGTATGTTAGTTTTAAGAAAGAATTTGTGTGTAATTAAACTTTGAGGAAGTAGAATCAGTAAACTGAGCAATAGCATGCAAAGGGAAGACTTTGTTTACAGACAATTAGCGTCATTAAAATACTATATGCTCATCAAGCAACGAACAATCTTTTTGTTGATAAAATAAGGATTAATTTTTTGAATCATTTTCCATGTGTAGTAAGTAAGTACAATTAATGATGCAATCCCATATAGTAAAGTAACAGATGTAATTGTGTTAGAATTAAGGAACCCTGAGAGAGAGTCTCTACTAGCCAAAAACTGACTTCGTAGTACGAAACAATTATGTGATGTAACGTTTACTGCCAGTAGTGATCTGAGAACGACACTGGAGCAGAATCCAATCAAAAACAAACCCGTTCCGTGTGAACTCCGCTTTGTATGTATCGATGCTTCAATTGAAGCCTGTGTACTTGGTACACGCCCTTGAATATTAATTACGCGATACGCGAATCAAGTCAATCAACGCGGAAACTACACTGTAGTCCTTTAGGACAGATCATTAAAAATAATACTAGTACTAAATGAAGTATTTATTGAGCAATATGCCCAAGTCAAGCTGTCATGCACATGGTAAAATCTGTTTGCTAGATGGGTGATAACCTGGCAAGCTACACTGAAAAAGGAAAAGAAAGCTATGTACCAAAAATCACACACCTTTAAATAATTACGAAAAGGCCATCTACGCCTAGTAATAGCATTAAAAGTGTGTAGTGACAAGGTAAACACAATGGACTCAATGTAGATGAGAGTGATTATGCTAAGAACAGTTGAGATGCATTAAAAATAAACTGTGTGCATAAACAATCGAGGAAAGGACGGAATATTGTGTGTAGTAGGGACAGAAAATGACTGTTGTATCTGCACCAATATATACGTTGGTATAAGTCAAGTGTTGAGTGACTAACTGTCATAGTGCAGTGCTCAACGAACAATATACTGTGTATAAAAACAGTAGTTAGTGATCCGTTCGGAGTCGATTCAAACAAACATTGCTCGACGGAGACATTTAGTGTGTGTGAACCGAAACATTTTCGCGTGTTGAGAGACGCTCTGGCAGCGTATCGACCGTGAGAACAAGTGAAAGTGTGTATTACAATGTGCGTGTGACGAACCCTGAATACCAGTGTCACAATGCCACAAGAAAACTGTTATCACGTCAAAACATCCTGTGCATACCAGCGAAGCGACGGCTTACTGAACAATAAACGCTTTTAACCAAGCTGCATTTTCTTCCACAGCTAGTAATCAGTATCCTTAAAGACAGTACACCGTTGTGGAATATTTGTTTCATGCGTTACGACGGGGAGCCATGCGGAGAAGCAGAGACGAGTGCCGTGCCGCCAGCCAGCCGGTCGCGGTAAACCACTGCAACACACGGACATTGGTGAATGGTTCGGCGCGGTTCGCGACTGCTCGGGCGCCACCTCAGCACGACCTGGCTGTTACTGCGAGCCGGTCGTCGACCCCAGCGGTCGTCGGCACGCCGCGTTCCAGACAACGCTACGCAACAATTGCTTCGCGCCGCCCGCTTCGTACAACATTGTTGTCATTCAACCGAACTGCCAACTACGTGGTTAATGTACTAATATGAAAATGGTTTATTGGACACGAAATTACGTGACGAACATTTTTTTTTTCTTTAGTTACTGTGTGTAGACTTAAATATTCATTGGTTCAGTGATATATATGATATGTTTTCATCATATTAGTGAAGTAAACTGACACGAATGCCATACCATGGTAGAACATTTGTCGTGAGTAAGTGCAGAGACAATCCATTACACTACTGTAAAACTGTTTAATGATTGACTTTCATTGTAACACAGAACACAAATATGAAAGAGTGTAGATGGTACATTTTTAACAAAGAGACTAAAAGTTTAACATTTTGTCATAAATAGCCTTTGTTATCTGTGAACATTGGATAAAGTCCAACCTTTTTTGATGAACAATCAAACTGTGTGTTAAGACAAACCCGGCGAGATGACCATGGCTCCGGCGCAGTTTTCCCAGGTTTTCTGACCGCACGTAGCCCGAATGGGGGAGCCAGATAACTGTAAGGACCCTGGGACTAGGTTTACGGTCACCTCGCAAAGTGTGAGAAAACAATAAAGAGTGTAATTAAAACTATAGTGCAAAAGAGCTAAGAAGTGAACAGTGAATATTCCAATTAAGGTGACAGACAATGACAAAACAGACGTTAGTGGCAGCATATTGCCGAACATTCTTAACGTTAGTCAATTGCTGCCAGGGGGCATTGTAACGTCTATTAGCAAAAGACATATTATGTAGTAACGAGAAAACCTTGTGTATCATATTTTGCTATTGTATAAAATTATGTATCTTTTTTTATTATTTATTTTAGATAATATCTGTGTCGGCGAGTACTGAAACCGCCACAGACGATAAATATCAAACAAAGATGAGAATGTGCAACTAGTATAAATAATACAGAGCGAACATTAATTTCTCTGTCGTCTTCTTCATCTTGGAGTTAAGCGAGTAGGATAGCCTGTGACGTTGTATTGTACGCTAGCGTAGCCTTCTTTTGTCAAGACTGAGAGATGTACGCCATTACGTACTCATGTGTAATAGTTAACATATTTAAATGTTTTGAATAGAGTTATTTAAATGAAACCTTGCATTATTATTTGCAATAGCTTGCTTGGCACATTATCCCATCCTTTTGAGACATTTTCAGTTATTTAAATATTATCCGTGGTGCCGAGCTGCGCTACGAACGAACGAGCCGCTGCCGCGGCGTATTCAAAGTACATTAAATGAAATCTATCATACCGCAAAGAAGCGGGAAGGTAATAGAGAAATAAAATTATTCCTTTCAGCTTCCGGACTTGCAGAGCAGAGCAGCAGATTTTATGATGTGTTGCAGGTTGACGCGGGCCGCTGATAATGTATATAACTAACAGTACAAAAAGATAATTTACCTTCGTAATATAATAGGAATCTTGCTGTGCTTGGTTCTGGTCTGGCAAACCTTATAGTGAAAACGTATTTTTCTCCGATAATAATCTCATGTTCTTGTGCTAGTCGTGGTACTGAATGGTGTTTTACTGATAACCAAAATCCACTGCAAAATTTTGTTGTTCAACAATCATGCGAACTGTAACAGCAGTATTCATAACAAAGTAATTTTCATTTTCAATAACTGTAAAGTAGGGAAGATATGTTGACTTTTAGAGTGAGTTACAGTAACGAAAAATGTTCCTTTAATAGAAAGCCAGATACAGAACAATAAGAAACCAATATATTCTGTTTTGTTGAAAATTAATGATTATAAAGAAATTCATAGCACAGCATTACTAAAAGGTATTTCGTGGCTCTTTTCATATATGCGTTGTTACGCAAATAATAATAATAATAATAATAATAGTAAAACAAAACAAAGCAAATAATAGAAAAGAACCATACGAATACGAAACAATCCAGTACCTGATTTCGGAATCTCTATCTGACCACACGTATTCTGACTGAATTCTTCCCGTATCACCTGGTCTTTTCCAAGTATGCTTCCTCTTGTGATTGTGGAGCAGAGTATTCGCTTTTACTAGCTGGAATCTATTACAGAACTCAGAATTTTCTTCTGTGTCATTCCTCGTCCCAAGCTCATACTTTCCTGCAACCTTTTAGTCCACTTCTTCCTCTAAAACTGCATTTCACTCCCCCGTGACAATTACCTTTTCATCTCTCTTTATGTACGGTATTTCAATATCCTCACATAAATCTTCTCTGTTTTCATCTTCAACTTACGACGTTAGCATGTACACCTGAACTATAGGTGTCGGTGTTGCTTTGCTGTCGATTGTGACAAGATCAACTCTATCACTGAACTGTTCATAGAACCACGCCCTCTGCCCTACCTTTCCATTCATAACGGATACTATTCCTGTTATACCATTTTCTGCAGCTGTTGATGTTCCCCTAGACCTTGGCTTCTTTCCATTTCACTTCACTGATCCCTATGAGCTTCAGAATTTCCCTTTTCAAAATTTTCTAGCTTCCCTACCACCTTCAAGCTTCTGTCATTCCTCGTTTCAACTCGTAGAACGTTAACCTTTCACTGAGACTATTCAATCTTTTTTTCATGGTCAACTCCCCCTTGGCAGTCCCCTCGTGGACATCCAAATGGGGGACAATCCCAGAATCGTTTGCCAGTGGGGGGATCTTTATAACACTTTTTCTTCAATTACAGGCCACATGTCCTCTGGAAGTACATTACGTGTCTTTAATGCTGTAGTTCCCATTGACTTCTGCATCCTCATACCGTTGATCTTCCGCCTTTAGGGGCAGTTGCCCACCCCCAAGGACAAGAGAGTGCTCTGAACCTCTGTTCCCTCCTCCATGAATGACAGTCACTTCTTGTGCCTGGAGACTTCGGCCACCAATGCTGATTGTTAATCAAAATTGAAGCTGTGCTGGTGGTGGGACCGAGGACGTTTTGATTACTAATCAAAGATGCTACAGCTAGACCACCGGTGCCTTCATTGGATGGGGTGCAAAAAAAAAGTGTATGAAATAACAACAAACCAACACGTATTGAAATTCCTATGTGGCATTTTTCCATTAAATTCAGTGTGAACGAGTGTTCATACTTCCGTTGTCTACTTAGAACGAGTGAGGCAATGCAACGTCAGAGGAGCGTAAAACAGATGTGAAGCTACCGACTAGGTGGGTGTGAGGAAAGTGGTAACATTGTTTTACTGGATTACCACTTCGTTCTAAAGATGAAATAACCGAGTTAAGTTTAGCTAAAACATAGTGTGATAGTAGTTGGATGCTGCAGTATACAACATGTGTATCTGGCGTCGTAGTAAACAGTACACTGAAAGAGATTCATAGAAATAGGCAGCTTGATATAGGGAAAGACCAGGTTCAGCCAAGAAGTCAGTATCAAGCAAGCACGGAGATTGAACGTCATTTGCGATCTAACATTCCAAAGATGTTCGGGCTCACATGCGGTTCTTCGTAGAAATGTCTTCGATGAAACTCGTGTAGGGGTTGAACCGCACATGTCGCATTACACGCCCTAAATTAGACACTTGTGACAATTTGTTAAAATTGTGTGCCTGATGGCAAGTTTGCGATATAAAAAGTTAACATAACATATAATAACAATAATAATAGTATCGGGAACTAAATATCGACACATAAATGATGTAAGCCACACAGTTGCGATTTGGTTAGAATAATGTTCATTCAGAAAGCAAAGTAATTGCGAAGGTGGTCGTATTTAGATTTACTATTACACTCGAGAGCATATCCATTTGACACAGTTCGATCATTCACAATGTCATCGCGAAATACAAGTTATCTACGCAAAAAGTTAGAGTTCACACCAGGAGCATGGCTGCTCACCGATCAGAGACTAAGTCCCGCGGTACCACACAACGCGAAATTTTAAGTTGTTTCACTTCCTGGCTGCCTAAAGACCGACTGTCGGCTTTCGCGTCTGCACCAGCACTGTCCCTCCGCTCGTCCCCGGCCGCGTTTCCCGCGTGCTTAATATCCTCGCTCAACTGACTAGGGCAGTTCTCTTTCCTGAAGCCGTCCATCTGACTGGCTACAGCTTATTCTCCATCATTTTAGATTTTAACATACTTAAATAATCAAAGCTTAACCACTTTCATGTTCTAAATAAAGTAACAATAATATCAATTACATAATAAACCTTAAATTGGAAGTTGTTATATTGTCAGTAAAATCGATTTTCGGACACTTAGTGACCATCCTCAGTGCTGTAATATACAATTAAAATTGGTAGGCACTGGTATCAAGCTATAACCACAAGCTTAGAGCGATCAGTTTATGTGATCGCTCTAAGCTTGTGGTTATAGCTTAATACCAGTGCCTACCAATTATAATTGTATATTGCAGCACTGAGGATGGTCACTAAGTGACCCAAAATCGATTTTACTGACAATAGAAAAACAGAATACGGCCAATGCTGATTTAACTTCCAATTCTATCCAGTATTTGGTCGTGGTGCTTAGAACACTCCACGGAGTCGCCAATGAATAAACCTTAAATTCTTTTACATAAAACCAATACAATTTCCTTCTTAGCTTTGAATGCCACAGCCGGTAGCCTTGCACCAATGTGCTTTCCGATAAATAAATAAAGAACAAAAGTAGCTATTATGCACTAAACTTTACAACAAATATCCCATTACCCAATGATTCAATAACGTGTCATGCTGTCATCGTTCAATGAGTTTTCTGTGGAGACAGTAATGACCAGATGCTTAACTGTAAATACTGATAATTTAAATTTACTGTATCTTTTATACAAATAAACTTACAGAGTTGATTTTTATAACGTTTGTCATTTTAATGATGCGCTTCTGTATGAAATGTTAATCGTTAAGATCGACCAAAACGTTCAGATTTTAGCATTTAGGCCTTCGCTGCAAAACTTGTTGATTTCACTTTGACAGAAAATCCTAAACTATTATAGATATGATCAATATTCAAGTTTTATTGGGATCACCATGAAAATTTATGGAGGATGGCCGATTAAAATTACTGTGGCTTGATTCCTTGCACTACTACAGAATTAAATAGCTTTCATAAATGTTTCCCTTTATGGCAGATCTTAGGTCCGCCTATTTAACACTGCTACGTCTCCTTGGCCACAAACGGCTTCTACTGGGTTTCCCTATGACGTAGGTTCTCGTCTGTCTCACTCGCACACTACAGCGCTTAGGCGTCAATAGACAATAGACGCCTGTGAGTTTCCCCAGCTCGTGGTGCATCTGCGCCCTTTGTGGCATGCGGTCCTGGACGAAAGGGTTCGTTTCACGATTCCTGTAGACTGATTCTTTCGGCCATATGTTTAAATGAGACCGCAATGCTTGTTAACTCACACATTTTATATTCAATAAAGTAGGACAGACAGATTGCTACTTACCGTAAAGAAGACACTTCGAGCTGCAGACAGGCACAACTCAAAGACACGCAAAGCTTTCGCTCACAGCCTTCGTCGGTAAAAGAGGCACACACATACACACACACACACACACACACACACACACACACACACATACACACACGCGATTCACAGACACACACACAAGCAAGCACACCTCACGCACACACGAACGCTAACTCCAGCATCTCGCGCCTGAATGCGACATCACTTGAGACGTAAGCAACATTCTGGAGGGGGCGAAGTAGGGAGGGGATGATAGTGTACGGGTGATGAGAGAGACGAGCGACGTCTGGTGGAGTGTGCAGGGATTAGACTGCCAACACGCAGAATGTCAAGAAGTTTTGGGGAAGGGAGTTGGGGAAGAAACGGAGCAAGAAAGGCGAGGTGAGGGGAAAGATGGGCGGATGCGTTGGCAGAGGGCTACAAATAAACAGAGAGGGAGATGAGGACTTTGAGAAGATGACAGTACGGAGGCGATGGAAACTGTTGGTGGAGGGTGTGGGGACGGTATGTTACCGCAGGTTTAGGCCGGGATAACTACGGGAGCTGAGAATGTTTTGTAAGGATAACTCCCAGTTCAGAAGAACTGGTGGTGGCGGGAAGGATCCATTTGGTTCCGGTAGTGAAGCAACCACTAAATCAAGTTTGTTATGTTCAGCTGCATGTTATGCCACAGGGTAATCTACTTTGCTCTTGGCCACAGTTTCGCTGTGTCCGTTCATCCTGGTGGACAGCTAGTTGGAAGTCATACCATCATAAATGGTGTGAATGGCGTGTGTGGGTCTCCCTGAATGACTATGGCTGTGGCCGAAAGCCTTACGTAAGTATTTTAATGATATTCCTGCCTGCAGTTTCCTTTGTATGAACATTTTCCTTTCATTTGATAAATTAGTCTTAAGTATATAAAAACAGTTCCGCTATGTGAAACAACGTGTGTTCAGTTAGCCGTCACGGGGCCTTAAATTCTTCATATTTAGAGAACAAAACTTCCTAATCCTTTCATGCTAAGCTTTTACATCCCCAGTAGAACTGGATCAGCACATCCTGAGCTATGTCTAGCAACGTACTTGGCCCCGATCAGTAGCATCAACGATATGTGGTTGTGTAGCTGCTCATTTACTTATCTAAGCGTGTTATTTGTCTACGGCTCACAGCTCGGAAAAATAACAGGCTAGAAAAGGCCCTTCTTCAGAACTGTAATTTAGATGTGACAAAATAAATACTGACTTGAATACTGTTGCCATTTGTGAAATAAATATAATTTCGCTTAAATACAGAATGGTTGGAAATCATTACGTAGGTAATCAGTGCAGCACCATAATTGAGTTCCCATCTCCATGAACAGTAATTGCGATCCTTGAATGATTTTTGCCAAATACCATTTGAGTATCATAGGGCAGACTCCCCTGGTGTAAGGTAGCCTTCTGTATGTACAGCATTGCCTCACATTCGCTTTAAATGTGTCTATATACATCTACAGCTACAGCTACATGATTACTTTGCAGTTCACAATTAAGTGGCTGGCAGAGCGTTCATCGAATCACCTTCAGGCTAACTCTCTACCGTCTTCTCAAAAATCGCGCCAGAAAATATAACATCTTTCCGTGCGAGGTCTAATTTTCCTTATATTATTATGATGATAATGTATCCCTACATAGGTGGGTGCCAACAAAATATTTCCCCACTCTGAGCAGAAAGATGGTGACAGAGATTTAATGATATGGTTTCGCAGTGAAAAGCTCCCGCGTATCATATCCGTATCACTCTATCCCTTATTTCGTGATAATACAAAACGAGCTGCCCTTCTTTGAACTTTTTCGATGTCCTCCTTCAGTCCTATCTAAACTGGGTCCCACAAAGCACAGCATTACCGCTGAGGAGGACAGACAAGGGTAGTGTATGTAGTCTCTTTAGAAGACCTGTTACATTATCTAAGTGTTCTGCCAGTAAATCACAGTCTTTGGTTTGCTTTCCACACAACGTTATCTACGTGATCGTTCCAATCTTATCGGATTCCATTTAGGACTCTTGTAGATGACTTGACACTTTTAGTTATTTAGACGAATTGCCACCTTTTTCACTATGTGGATACCTTGTCTATATCGTTGTGTAATTCATTGTGATCATCTGATGACTTAACAATACCAAAAATGAGAGCATGATTTGCAAACAATCTAAGAGGGCTACTCAGATTGTCTCCCAAATCGTTTATGTAGATCAGGCACATGAGAGCTACTATAACACTTCCTTGGGGAACGCCAGATATTACTTCTATCTCACTCGATGACTTTCCTTCAGTTACTACTACCTCTCTGACACGAAACCACGAATTCTATCGTAGACGAATTCTGTAGGCAAGAAATCTGATTAGGAGTCGCTTGCGAGGAACTTCGCCAAACGTCTTGTGGAAATCTAAAAATATGGAATCAATTGGACTTCCCTTGTCGTTATCACTCATTACTTCGTGAGAATAAAGAGATGGTTGTGTTTCAGAAGAACGATATTTTCTGAAACCTTGTTAGCTGTTTGTCAATAAACCGTTCTCTTCAATGGCTCGGAGCACACTGGGACTTAACTTCTGAGGTGATCAGTCCCCTAGAACTTAGAACTACTTAAACATAACTAAGCTAAGAACATCACACACATCCATGCGCGAGGCAGGGTTCGAACTTGCGACCGTAGCGGTCGCGCGGTTCCAGGCTGTAGCACCTACAACCGCTCGGCCACTCCGGCCGGCCCGTTTTCTTTGAAATAATTCATAATGTTGGAGCACAGTATATGTTCCACAATCCTACTGCAACACGACGTTAGCGAAATGGGTCTATGATTCTGCTACTTACTCCTGTTTCCATTCTTGGGTATAGGTGTCACTTGTGCAACTTTCAACTTTTTGGGTACAGATCTTTCTTCTATCGAGAGATTAATTGTGATTGCTAAGTATGTAGCTGTTTTATCAGCATACTCTGAGGGGACCCTGACTGGTACAGAATCTGGACGGATCCTTGTTTTTCGTAATATTTTAAGATGCTTCGGATGCTTCGGTACACCAAGGATATATACATCTAAATTACTCGTGTTGGCAGGTGTCCTTGATTCGAGATGTGGAATATTTACCTCGCCTTCATTTGTGAAGGAATTATAGAAAATCGTGTTTAGTAACTCTGCTTTAGCGGCACTGTAATCAGCATCATCACCGTCGTCATCGCGCACTGAAGATATTGATTGCATCTTGCCACTGGTGTACTTTACATACAACCAGAAAGTCTTTGGGGTTTCTAACAGATTTTGAGACAGATTTTCGTTGTGGAAATTATGAAAAATATCTCACATTGAAGTTCGTGCTAAATTCCGAGCTTTAGTAGAACTTCGGCAATCTTGGGTAATTTGCGTTCTTTTAAATTTAGCACGTCTTTTTCGTTGCTTCTGCAGCAGTGTTCTGAACTGTTTTGCGTGCGATGAGGGACCATCTCTTATTAATTTATTTGATATGTATCTCTCAACTGCCGACGATACTGTTTGTTTGAATTTAAACCACATTTGGTTTACGCTTACATAGTTAGATTGGAAGGAGTGGAGACTGTCTCTTAGGTAGCTGTCAGGAGAAGTGTTATCTGTTCTTTTTCCATTGTGAAATGATCAAAGTTCACTGTCTTTTTTCTATCTGTTCAGGACGTCTGATATGCCTTTGACTGAGATGTTGTGGCCATCCGAAGAACGAATTTCCTAAACATATGCAGAAACAAGCAGCTTTTTAGAAAAGTATGGTTAACTTTACGGAAAGAGGGATTTTACATCATATACGAGTGTGATGTTAGTTTAGTGCCAGAAAGCTGTAAGACTACGGTACATTCGAGTTTTAGGTGTTACAGATATACGGCAGCATACTTCTGCAAACAACAGAATTATTACCGTCCGATTTTGCACTATATGAAATGTAGTTTCAACAACGTTGTTGATAATGTGGATGGAGATACGTGCAGTTTTGAAACTTCGAAAGTCTGCAGACTTAGGGCATCACGTCCGTCCCGTTTGTTTGGTACTGTTTGCTGGAGGAAAGGACAGTGAGTGGAATGTAGGGCAGCCACCTTCAATAGAGAAATAAAAAAAATCGTATTTTGTAACTGTAAACAAGGACACAGAGGTTAATTTTTATCTTCAGAATGTCTATCCTTGTAAATAGCCATACACAACTTTTTTAACTCACGTCAGAACTGTTCATGTGCTAGACAAAATTATTATACAACTTTTAATGTACCTGCTCTGTTTAGAATAGGATTACCATTATATGTGGCTCTTATTATGTCCTAACATATGGAAACTCTGTCACATATAAAGCTTTGAGCCACATAATTAATTAACGTACGCAGTCTGACAGCAGCACGAGAAATAAAAGTTATCGGAGCAGTCCACGCTCACGTCAATAACGGAGCGACAATTGTCAGACTGAAAATCTTAAAGCAAGTAGATCTCAAGAATCGTTTACAAATGTACTGCTGCAAAGGCAGTGACTTAGTCATTCACATGTGCAATCGAGCATCTGCATTATAAAAAATCAGCTCTAATATTCCAGGAATAATAAATGTACTTAAGCAACTCGACCCGTAGTTGGTTACCGAGCACTAGGGATGTAACCTACATTTATGGTTATAACAGTCAAGGACGAAATATTGAACATACACAGTTCCCTATAATTACGTATAGCGTCTCTGCTTGTTGTTTCAGCGTCACACTCATCTTATATACTATAACTGCATGCACAGAACAGGATACATGATATTCATGTAATGCTATATCTGATGTAGTCCGCAGCTCGTGGTCTCGCCGTAGCGTTCTCGCTTCCCGAGCACGGGGTCCCGGGTTCGATTCCCGGGGCGGCGGGGGGGGGGGGGGGGGGGGGGGGGGGAAGGTGAAAAAAGTATCTTCTACTGCAAGCTTTTTGCTTTGCCAAAAATTCCAGTAAACATGGGCTCTAATATTAATATCTTAAGAGCTATGAGCACTTCTTCATCTTAGATACTGTGAAACAAATCTCTTTTCCTGCAAGCTCTTTGCTTTCCATATTTTGCGAGGTGGTAGAACAGACCAAAACAAGGAGGAAATTGGCTCGAAATGCTTATCTGAAGAGTTATGAGCACTTGTTCATCTTCGCTACTTTGAAACACTTCTCTGCTATTGAAGGTATTCATTTTAGAGCCCATATTTACTTCACAATTATTTCTTATTTTGGCTCATACTACCTCCTGGCAAAATATGGAAAGCAAAGAGCCTGCAGGAAAAGAGATTTGTTTCACAGTATCTAAGATGAAGAAGTGCTCATAGCTCTTAAGATATTAATATTAGAGCCCATGTTTACTGGAATTTTTGGCTTCGAATGATCGTTTCAGTGACATCCCCGATTACTGACCATTCCTCCTGGGACACCATGTGTATTGCATTGTGCTGTTCTATAATGGCTGCAAAGTATCGGTCCTGTTAATGCAGTCAAGCGCTTATGAAACACAAGAGAAAATAAGGTGATAGTACTTATGTACGATTGCACATGATTAATTGGTAATGCAGTTAAGCGCTAAATAAATGACCAGGGAAAGCGAAATAAGGTGAGAGTTTTTATGTACAGCTGCATTTAATTGAACTGTTAATGGTTCAAATGGCTCTGAGCACTATGGGACTTAACTTCTGAGGTCATCAGTCCCCTAGAACTTAGAACTACTTAAACCTAACTAACCTAAGGATATCACACACATCCATGCCCGAGGCAGGATTCGAACCTGCGACCGTAGCGGTCGCGCGGTCCAGACTGTAGCGCCTAGAACCGCTCGGCCACTCTGTCCGGCTGAACTGTTAAGACAAATAAAACAGTACATGTCCTCTGAGTCCAGAAACAACACTTGTAAAATCAAGAGCATACTCATCATATGAACAATGTTATCATCACAATATAAAGTGTTTAATACGCTAAATTGATGGAAAAAGTGACAGAATCACTCTTTGGATTCAGTACCGAGCCTCGTGGCTTCTGAACAAACGAAGATACAATGGATTAGCAACGGCTTTCAAGCGTAAGTCCACTCGCGGGCTTTATTGTAGTTCCGATCGTGAATGAATGGCACTTCAGCCATGGAATCCAATCATCTCATGAATGATTAACGGAATAAGTTTGCAGATAGTCAATGCCTACAGACAGCTCCAATGAAGTAAACCAACTCACCCCTCCGACATTCTGCATTCGACACCAAACCTCCTCGCATCACTGCCGTCTAGACCAAACCAGCTAACAGCAGAGTAGCAAACAGAACAGATTTTAAACCAAAATACCCCGTGTTCCCCGAGCGGCCAGCCCTCTGATGAGCCCGCACTACCAGAAGTGCCCCAAAGCATGCTTTTTTCAACTGTCGCAGCCTAAAACTCAATAGATCTCCGTGTTTATTGTCGATGATGTGTACAGAATCGTCTTAACAGTAATAATGCAACAAAAATTTTAAAAAGTAATGAAAGTACAGAAAAATAAAATAGAGCACTGGAAGTGGCGATTTAACAGCCAAATTTCAGACTGAAAGCATTTTTCTTTGTCTCGTCCCCTATTGCTTACCTCTAACGTTATTTAATGAACCTTCTGGCGACTATATCGCTTCTAAATGTCATTAATACCGACATAATGGGCAATGGAGAATATGTTCTAGCATGGAAATATTTCTGTCTAATATTATCCCGTATACAATAGACGATATCAAACTGCGGTATGATGCATCGCTGCGCAGGTGAAAATTAGAATATACGATCGGTTAGAAGCCATGGTAGGGATATTTAAGGACATTTGTAGCATAATAAATTGATATTGAGTTGTTGCATCAATCAATGTTTATGGCAAATAGGTTGCGGCTGTTGTAATTCAACTAAAAGCAAAGTGTTAAACATAAATTCCCCTGATGCTCTCAACCCAATAAACGTCTTGGATTCATTACAAATGTACTGCTGCAAAGGTAGGTAATGTCTTAGACACGTTGATGTACAATCGATCAATGTCTTTTATTAATAAATAATGTTTCATTTGAGACACGTATACAATATTAATAAATAAATCTTTGGCATGATGTGTTTCTTCCTGAAGTAAACTGTCGTCCTTTGGACTAATATCCTGAGAATCTAGGAACAGTTCTCACGTCACGCCTGAGTTCAGTCAGCAGCAGGAAGTATCAGCAGCTACCTATACTTCCAACATTGTATTCAGACGTATGTCTGAAACAAAGTGGTAGATGTCATAATTCTTCTCGTTTTTCATGTCGAAGAAAACACAAAAAATAAATACGATGTCATTCACGCAGCAGAGTTTTTTCAGTCTCCCTCAGCTTATAAGAATCTGGAAAAAACAATAATGAATTACAAAATTGTTTATATAACACACAAAACACTTACTGCTTATTTCATTCAACAATTTTCGTAATCGATTGTCTGTAAAAGACCTAATCTTTCTAAAATCTGTCCCACTCTTCAAAGTACAGATGACTTCCCGTAACGGTAAAAGAATGGCCTAAATATAATTGATTATAATTAATGATTATTGATGATAGTGTTACTATTTTAGTTCGGAGATCTACGTTAATCGATAATACCTGAGAAAGTACTTTTTTACCGAGTATTTGCTTCTCTGATGCTGGTCTGCTGAAGCTCCAACATGGAAACACTCCAGATAAGGTAAGAACGCAGTACGATTATTAGTGAAAGAATTTTAAAAATGTTGGTATAGACTGGAGAGATAGGTTAATAACAGAGATGTACACAAACCCAAAAGTGACAGTTACAGCAGGGAATTAGGAGACTTAAGAGATGAACATTGTATGGAGTGTAAGGTAAAGCCGCTCACCGTCGCCGAAGCTGTTCTTCTTATACAGAGAAGAACTGGAAGGAAAGGCCACAGAGGACGCAACAGGTAGGGGGAATCAGAAGAGGAAATACAGCAGATGTTGAAGAGTACTTCAAGAAGGGGTGAAGTGTATGAAAAGAAGATGAATACAGAAAAAACAAAATTGACGAGAATAAGCAAGCTCCAGTTAACATATTCTTACAAGGGATGTACACAAAACAATTAAAATCCTTCATTTAAAAGGGAAGTCTAATGAAATGGAAGGGTAGCTGCACAGAAGAAATAAGAAGTAGGATATCTGTGGGAAAGAGAGCATTTGAAGATGTGAAAAATGTCAGTGCACACAAGGAAAAGATGTTTTAAATGCTGTGTCTGGATTGTAGTGTTATACAGCAGTGAATCAATTAACACGCCTACCAATTTCGGAAATGTGGCTATGGGAAAAATGTTTAAGACGACGTAGATTGACATACATTTAGTATAAGTAGTTCAATGGTCGGATGCAAGTTTTTTAATCGGACACCTCCTTGACGACCTGCGCGTCGCTAATAAACCTCAATTATTCAACCAGGGAAACGAGATCTACAGTTTAGCGCGGAATCCGAACCAAATGTCGTATCTGGCGATCCTTCACATCACGGAGAGTTGAAGATTAAATGAAAGGCGGACAGAAAATTTCTATGGTCCGACCACGTTTCAGTCCTCTGACCTCTGTTTCCACGAACGTGCTTTGCCACAAGACTACCACGCCCGATTTCTTCTGAAGTGAGTACTGGGTTATCAGCTCAAAATCAAATACGGGTAACACAGTAGCAGGTCCAACAATAAATGAAAATATACTAATGCAAGAAACCCCTTCGAACAGCATAGTGGACACATTGGCAGCAGGTTCAGATGAATGTAAGTTACAGAGATGATGAGTCCTGGGCTGACTGATTTGAAGTCTACATCATACCAGTCTTCAGGTCGAAGAACGCAACAGCAACAGTAACAAAGTCAACAATAACAGTTCATGCGAGGAATGAAAATGTGAGTTCCTCGCTCATTATTAAAACAGAAAAATATATGTTGAGACAGAATACCCTCTGCGAAATTCTGAAAAATATAGCAGAGGTTATTGCACATTGTCCGCGAGAAACGTAGAGGTTTAATGCCCAGTTTTAATCTGCGATCAGGTTTCTCCATAGTGTACACTGCTGTGAAATAGCTCCAGTGAAGGTAAAAATCTTCTGAGTTAGTTCGGCCACGTTGTATTCCTCTTCAAACTTCTAGAAAGTTCGAAGTTTCGATTCCTCTGATGGGACCATCTTCAGGAGTCTTCTAGTGTTCACAAATGGCTGAACAAAGTCGGCAGCATCGCCTCGACTTGTAATGGGTGTTATCCCGTAACTTTTGGGGAAAAGTTATGTCAATGGTTGTTTAGCCACCTGGGACACCAACTGAATCCTGAAGAAGATACCTGAAGGTGGATCTAAACGTTATCCTAGAAGTTTGAGCAGGAATGCGGCACAGTCATGGATGACAACGAACACAGAAGACTGCAGACCTAAATAAAAGACCTGTTATCGAAATTAGGGGTCCAGAGAAGCTGGTCGGTACCTACTACTGTGCCTGGGTGCCCGCCGTGGTGGCCGTGGCCTGCTGCGGCTGCTGCTGCTGCTGGGAGTAGTACGCGCTGTAGGCCAGCTGCTGGGGGTCCCACACCCGCGCGTACGGGTTCCCGTTGCCGTTGCCATTGCCGTTGCCGTTGCCGTTTCCGCCTCCGGCAGCGGACGCGTCCCAGCCCGTGGGCGCGCCATACTGCGTGCTGGGTGGGCCGTACTCGTTGCTAGGAGGGCCGTACTGGTTGGTGGGCGGGCCGTACTGGTTGGTGGGTGGCGGAGCCGGGGCCGGAGGCCCGTAGGGCATGGGCGGGGCGGGCGCCGGTTCCATGGACATGGGCATGGGCATCATCATGCCCGCCTTTTTGCACAGCTGCACCACCAGGAAGCCCACTACCAGCAGCAGCGCCAGTTTGCTCATGATGAACGCCTTCAGCGACTTGATGCCGATGATTGCAAGGAAGATCGGAGTGAGTGCCTTCATCTTCAGCTTCAGCAGCAGCAGGAGGGGCATCAGCAACTTCTTCTTCAGCATGCCACGGGCTGCGAACAAATAGAAAAATAAACTGAAAGCGGGTGTCACCACACAGTCACAGACAGGTATTTGCTTTTAGTACCGTTATGATCAGAGCAACGGGAAAACTGGTGGAAACCGACCTCGGAGAAGATCGGTTTGGATTTCGGAAAAATTTACGAACACCTGAGGCATCATTTATCCTCATAGCATTTGTAGACTTGCCAATGTTGACTGGAATACTTTGAAATCCTGAAGGTAGCTGGGTAAAATAGTGGAGCAGCAGGCTATTTACAACTTATACAGAAGCAGATGGTAGTTATAAGATTCGAGGGGCATGAAATGGAGTGAGACAGGTTTTTAACCTATCGCCCCCATGTTATTCATTGTGTACACTGAGGAAGCAGTAAAAAAACTATCGAGTAGGAATTAAAGTTGTGGGAGGAGAAATAAAAACTTCGAGGTTTGCCGATGACATTGTAATTTTGTCAGAGACAAGAAAATACTTGGAAGAGCAGTTGAACGGATTAAGCAGTGTATTGCACCGAGTCTATCAGATGAAAATCAACAAAATCACATCAAGGATAGAAGGAAGCTGTGGCCGAGCGTTTCTAGGCGCTTCAGTCCGGAACCGCGCTGCTGCTACGGTCGCAGGTTCGAATCCTGCCTCGAGCATGGATTTGTGTGACGTCCTTAGGTTAGTTAGGTTTAAGTAGTTCTAAGTCTAGGGGACTGATGACCTCAGATGTTAAGTCCCATAGTGCTCAGAGCCATTTGAACCATTTGAGCAACACTTTATAGTCGATGTAATGTAGCTGAATTAAGCCAGGCGATGCTGAGTGAATTAGATTGGGGAATACTTAAAGTAGTAGATGAATTTTGCTGTTTGAGTAGCAAAATAACCGATAATGGCCGAAGTAGAGAGGATGGAGGGAGACAGGGTTTTAACCTATCGCCGATGTTATTCAAGTTGTACACAGAGGAAGCAGTAAAGAAAGAAAAGAAAACTACAGAGTAGGAATTAAAGTTGAGGGAGGAAAATTAAAAAAAATTTGACGTTTGCCGATGACATTGTAATTCTGTCAGAGACAAGAAAAAGACTTGGAAGAGCAGTTGAACGGAATAAGCAGTGTCTTGAAACGAGTATGTCAGATAAACATCAACAAAAACAGAATAAGAATAGTGCAATAAAGCCGATGTAACGTAGCTGAATTAAATCAGGCGATGCTGAGGTAATCAGATTGGAAAATACTTAAAGTAGTAGATGAATTTTGATGTCTGAGCTGCAAAATAACCGATAATGACCGAAGTAGAGAGGATAGAAAAGGCAGATTGGCAATGGCAAGAAAAGCATTTCTGGAGAAGAGAAATTAGTTAATATCCAATACAGATTTAAGTGTTAGGAAGTCTTTTCTGAAAGCATTTGTCTGGAGTGTAGCCATATATGGAAGTGCCACATGAGCAATAAACATTTTAGATAAGAAGAGAATAGGGGTTTTGAAATGCGGTGCTGCAAAAGTATGCTGAAGATTAGATGGCTAGATCACGTAACTAATGTGAAGGTACAGAATAGAATTGGGGAGAAAAGAAAACATGTGGCACAACCTGAGTCGAAGGTGGGTTCATTGATAGGACACGTTCTGAGACATGAAGGGATCGTCAGTTTAACATTGGGGTAAAAATCGTAGGGGGACACCAAGAAATGAATAGAAGTGCAGAAACACGTAGGTTGTATAGTTATTCGGAATGAATAGTCTTGTAGAGGATAGAGTAGTATGGAGAGGTTCAGCAAACCAGTCTTCGGTCTGAAGACCACACCAACAACAATTATGAGACAGAAAGCACAAAATGTACATTTACACAGTCATTCCATTGTGTCACAAAGGTTGTCTCTCAGTCATCAGTTTCGAAATGTTTTTGCTCATGGAATCTATGATAAAACATAACCAGACAACATCTAAAACTGTGAGTTTAAATGTGTGAGTTGGAGCTTTACCCGGCCCTTCATTGTGCCTTCTTGCAGGTGATTTTCTTACCAGATCTGTTTCCTGACTAGGCTCACGCTACACTTCGTATATTTAATCATTGTTGGCTGTCTCGTTCATGGTTGTAAGTTTCATTATAAAGTGCACTCTGGTGCAGCGAAAAGTTCAATTTGTAAATATATGCATTCCTTAACGGCAATGTTCTTCTCGAGTAATGTCGTGATATTATCCCATAAATACAAAGATAAATACAAAGGTGGAAGATCGTAAGCGAATGTACAGGGTAATTCCGTGATGGAGTTATAGCTTCAGGGGTGATGGAGAAGGGTAAACGTATCAATTTGTGGTCCCTGGTCCGGTTACAACTGAGTCTAAAATCGTTGTGATACCTCCGACAGTAATCTTGTTCCACTGCAAGCTCTTTGCTTTCCATATTTTAGGATGACGTAGGGTGGACAAAACAGTAAAAAATGTCGAGGAAACATGGGCTATAAAGTACATTCCTTAAGAATTATGAGCACCTTTCATCTTTGCTAGTGCAAAACTCATGTATTCTACTGATCATTTGCTTCTAATGCTTAAGATATGCATTCTGGTACTCATTTTTACTACGCAATTATTTCTTGTTTTGGTCCACAGTACCTCGCCTCAAAATATGGAAAGCAAAGAGCTTGCAATAAAGAGGTTCACTGTCAGAGATAACAGAATGACTTTCACCTTCAGCTTACGACTCGGTCGTTTCTAAACCAAGGTGCCTTACCTCAAACTGACGCATTTACCTTTGTTCATCATCCCTGAAAATTGGTAATAACTTCACAAAATCACTTCCATTAATTTTGTGCCATTCAAAATATCTTTAGTGCAAGCTCCTGATAGACCATTTACAGTCTGTGGTCAACTACCAAGGTTCTGCGCAACACAGTTGCAGAATAGATACTCTACATATTACATTTCGAAGGGTACGCTATATTTACGAGTAAAGGGTAGTACTGTCCTCCAGGAAACGAGAGAAAATCGCATATGATTCTGTAAATATTTTCTCGCTAGCTCAACTTCTTATCTTTCTACAGAGGATACTGGAAAATGTTTCTCACGTGCTTGAGAGTAATTGATTTACAATTCTTTTGAATTGGAGACAGGACGTCTAGTTTATTCCGTTTATTAATATCGCAGCTGCCTTCGCAATTTACTCTTGTTATATTAATTTTCCGCATTAGTTCTCACATTTAACAAACGACTGAGAACTTTTATTCTGATTGTGAGACCTTTAAACAATTCGTTCCTCGTCAAGAGAGGGTGTTCGGGTTTTGTGATACCTGCGGCCTAGGAAAAAACTGATGGTTTATTGCTGGGTCGTTGGTAAATTCTCATAGCTACCTTCTCTGATCTATAGCAAAGATTTTTTCTTATCATTATTTTCTAAATTAATGTTTTGCTTACTCTTTCGTGAGTTACTGTTTACAGTGGATCTCCAAAGATGTCTGAACACCTGCTCTAAAAGTGATAGACATTCCCCATCCAGTTCATAATAGCAAGTGCGACATATGTTGACGGAATCTCTCTAACTCTGACCCAGGGCGTAATGCCGCACACAGCAAAGAATAGGTTCGTTTTAGACCACATTATTCGAGTGTTATCTTCTGACGTGTGGAACGCTACTGAACTATGTTTTCGGTGTAAATGTAGCTAAATTTCTTGTGAGTGTGAAATTGTTTTCCTACTAATTACTTCACGTAATTCATCCACCAGTCATTTCGAAGTCAGCCATACCTCTTACTCAGCGGGAAGTCCCTGTCACAGCACTCTTAACAGTCATCAAAAATTTTGAGCTATACAGTGACTGATCTGCATACGTGCAGTTGATAGATGTCTTGTATCTACATCTACTTCTACGTTATTCCTCTGCATTTCATAACTGAGTGTCTGATGCAGGGTTCTCAACCACATTCTAGCTATTTCCCTACCGCTCCAATCCCGAATAACACAACACACTCACAAAACACACATTTAAATCTTCTCTGTTGCTAATTTCTGCATATGTAGGTGAGCGCCAACGAAATATTTTTGGATTAGAAGGAGAAAGTCGGTGAGTTCAATTTTATAAGAAGGCCTTAAATGATGTCATCATATTAATTAGAATGGAATATTTGTTTTTGTTTTATTTGGTGCTGCGCATGTAAGGGAATGTTTGTTCATGTTTGTTTTGGGAAGAATGCATGATCTAAATCACCGGAGCTGGGCATATCTAGTCACCAGCTTCATACATGTAATGAGAGTTTAACTTACGGAAGAACCGCCATATTTCGCAGACGCGTGCGTCATCGAGCACTGCTCAGCAGAATCGTCACAAAATCATCGTGGATGATGAAAGAAATTTGCCAAATAAATGGAACGGTTCGCGAAATGTGAGCTGTTTATCTGCACATTAATTGCAACAGTCGCAGTGTCTCCTGCGAGCGTTGTCTGCATTTGATAGATAGTGAACAGACTCCAGACTAATTTCACGTAAATACAACACTACATACCTTCGGATAGCGACCTCTCAGTTTCATTCTCCGACTCCGACCTCTCGGTGGGGAACTTGACGTCGAAATCCGCGAGTCCCTTGGAGGGCCTGAAGATGAGTTCGGCGCGCCCGAAAGCGAACTCCGGCAGCTGCAGCTTGAACTGGTGCGTCTCGAGGAACCTCTGGGCGCGGCTGAGGATCATGGCGTCCAGGTGCTCGGCGTCGGCGTCGATGTCGGAGGCGGAGCGGCCGGTGGCGGCCGCGGGGCCGGAGCCGGTGGTGGCGTCCAGGTAGTCGAGCACCTTGAGGCGCAGGCAGGACATGGGCAGGCCGCGCGCTCCCAGGCACTCGTCCACGACGGAGCTCAGCAGGTCTTCCGGCGTGGCGGTGGAGGAGGAGGAGGAGGAGGCGAGCAGCAGAGACAGCAGCAGCAGCAGCAGCGCGCTGGGGGCGCCGGTGGTCGGCGACGGACGGGCCATGGCGCAGCACTCGGCACTGGGAAGGCGGCACTGGATGCCACACCTCCTGGCGCGCCGCTTTTATCGCGCTGGCACCGCCGCCATCAGGGTCACGGGAACGCACGCGCCGTCACGCGCCGCACGTCCGTCGCATCCTTTTGGCAGCAGGCGGCGCAGCGCCACTCCGGCGTCGTCGGGCGCCGCCCGCTGAGCGCGTCGCGCCGGCGCAGTCGCAGCCGGCGGGCAGAGCCCCTGCGACGGGCTACACGAGAACACTTTTCAGGAACACTGCATCGGCTCCCATTATGTTCCAAAAAGCCGCTTATAAGCACGGGATTTTTCCGGTGCTCATACCTGTGGTTCTCTTACAAGGGAACATCCCCATCGCACCCCCCTCAGATTTAGTTATAAGTTGGCACAGTGGATAGGCCTTGAACAACTGAACACAGATCGATCGAGGAAACAGGAAGAAGTTGTGTGGAACTATGAAAAAATAAGCAAAATATACAAGCTGGGTCGTCCATGCATAAGATAGGCAATGTTAAGGGCAATGTGAGACGAGGAGCTCTGTGGTTCCGTGGTTAGCGTGAACAGCTGCGGAATTAGAGGTCCTTGGTTCAAATCTTTGCTCGACCGAAAATTTTAACTTTTTATTTTCAGTTTATGTGAAAAACTCATATGTTTTCATCACTTTTTTTGGAGTGATTATTACATCCACAAGAAAACCTAAATCGGGCAAGGTAGAAGAAACTTTTCACCCATTCGCCAAGTGTACTAGTTAGGTGGGTTGACAACATATTCCTGTCATGTGACGCACATGCTGTCACCAGTGTCGTATACAAAATATCAGACGTGTTTTCCTGTGGAGGAATCGGTTGACCTATGACCTTGCGATCAAATGTTTTCGGTTCCCATTGGAGAGGCACGTCCTTTCGTCAACTAATCACACGGTTTTGCGGTGCGGTCGCAAAACACAGACACTAAACTTATTACAGTGAACAGAGACGTCAATGAACGAACGGACAGATCATAACTTTGCGAAAATAAAGAAAGCAAAATTTTTCAGTGGAGGGCAGATTTGAACCAAGGACCTCTCATTCCGCAGCTGTTCACGCTAACCACGGGACCACGGCACTCCTCATCTCACACTGTCCTTAATATTGCATATCTTACGCATGGACGACCCAGTTTGTATATTTTGCTTATTTTTTCATAGCTCCACACAACTTCTTCCTGTTTTCTCGATTGATCTGTGTTCAGTTTTTCAAGGCCTATCCATTGTGCCAACTTATAACTAAATCTGAGGGGGGTGCGATGGGGATGTTCCCTTGTTAGTAATAGAAAGGTAAGACCAAGTGTTTCGTATAGCTCTCGGGCCAGGGACCATTTGTATACCTAACGGAAGGATCGTCTTACTGTAATTATCCTACAGTACAGGACAAAACTCTGATTATTACATGCTTCCTCCAGCTTACGCAAATAGAGCATATCGGTTATTCTTTTTTTTTCTTTTTTTAATTATATATAGTCAACGGTGCGCCTTAAGGCACTTCTGGAGACACTATTTACTTTGTGGGCGGTTCCTGAGAAATCTCGAAAAGCGTGGTTTCTAGGTATCAAAACCGAGCTGCAGATTCCAAGACAGCTATGCACAGCAAATGGCTGTAACTTTTACCATGTGCTCCTATGACTCTAAAGACCTTTGAAAAATTTCTTGATCTATTTATCCGTTTACAAGGTACAGAGATACAAATTTTCACTACTTGTACGCTTCAAATACGCACTTTGTATTCGTTGTGAAGCGAAATCGTAGTTAATAAGTGATGTAGCTTGGGCAAATATGCTTTAAAGCGTCTCCGTCGTCATAAGTAGGGATCTGGGAACCCCATGTTGTAGTACTGAAGTATATGAAAAAACTTTGTGCACATAAAATCCGACCTGAGGTGTAAAATTAGTTTTGCATTATGTCAGTTCCAGTACGCAAACTATAAAAATTTCACTAACCCATAAAGGTCAGTTCATATGAGTGACAAAATAGGAACCAGCAGAAGGGAATATCTATTGAAGAACAATAAAGGCTACTATGCTCCGGTTTTACAAAACTCTGACTGATAATTATTTTATTAGCTGCCTCATTCTACCTTCCTCAGCTCCTTTTTCCAAAAATTTTGGCATCTGAATATATTCCTGCTTTTTTATGCAGAGAGAGAAGGAGACAGCATCAGTGGGCAAGAGATGGAAAAGTAATATACAATGGAAGATAGTAGGCATTGGTTGTGGTACACAAAGAGCGAGGTTGACATTGGCATTGTGAGAGAAAGAGAGGGACACAATGGCAGTGGAAAATAATTGACAGTCGCACAACAGTACTACGAAGAGAATGAAGGAGGGAGTGCCAGTGAGAGAGCAATAAAGAGAAGGAGAAAGTGGAAATGACTATGGTAATAACGAAAAGAGAGATAGTAACAGCGGGAAGCAACAGTGAGAGGGAACGAATCAGATGGCAGAAGTAAATGAGAGTAAGACGGAGAGAGTGACAGTGAATGGAGACATTAGAAGAAGGACAGCCTGAAGAAGACTGTAGTTCTGACACAGCAGTCAGTGACAGTTAGACACAAAAACATCATGACAATGAGTTGGGCCGAATGAGTGAGTTAAAATAGGCAAATGCTATTGGATAGGTACGAACGATTTACAGCAATGGATTAGTGGATATGAGAGAGTTACACGTAAGGGAGCCTGTGGGCGTGAGGTGTGAGCTGCATGTTTAAAAGAGGGATAATATGCTCTCATGCCAGAACTTTTGGGAAAATTGTTAAAAGTGCGGAGGTAGAATGAAATAGCTGGTACGTTACTTTTTGTTTCACAGGCTTTTAAAACTGGAGTATATTAGCCTTTTTGTGCTCCGATAGGAGCATTTTTCCTGCATGTTACAAAGAAGAAATGTTACACATTGCGCTATCCTCTCCCGAGGTTACATAAAAGGGTCGGACAAAAAAACGGTAACACCGCGAGAAATACACACTTTAATATAAATTAAGACGGTAGCCACAGGTTGCGCTGTTGTAATAGACCGCGAACGGCACCTGTGCAATGTCGTTAATGCGTTGCAAGCGTCAGTCGTGATCAGAGATGTGTTATGTGTAGCTGTGAACACATTATGGCGGAGCTAAGTGAATTCGAACTTGGCAAATTGTTGGTGCTCGCATGGTGGGTGCGTCTGTAAGAAAGCTTAAAGAGGCACCTAATCGAAGATTTATAGCGCAAACAGGGAAAGCATCATCCGATAAGTCACGAAGCGGACGAAAGTGTGTGCTACAGATGGTCATTTAAGAGGTCTGTGACGAAAAATTGGGTGACGAAATCTGCAACTACAGAACAGAACGTCGCACTTCCGGACTAGAACGATATGGAGAGAGTACCATAAGCATAGAACTGCAGGGCGAACTGGAATTCCAAGTCCACTCATCACTGATGAAAATGCCGGTAACAGGAAAATGGGGCTCCGAATCCATAAAACCTGCAGTATGGAGCAACAGAAGAAAATCATTTGGTCAGAGAAGTGCTGTTTCACTGTTTCCAACTTCTGGCCGAGTTTACATCCCAACAGTGAAATGTGGTAGGGGTTCGGTGATGATTAGGGCAGCCATATCGTGGTATTTCAAGCGTCCCTTATTTATTCTGCACACTCACATTGCTGGCAAGTATTTTTTGACCATTTTGGCTCATCAGGAACAACGATTGTTCCTCAATGGTTATTTTGTGTCCTTGCCGTCCAGGACTCGTTGGTTTTGTGAGCAAGTGGATGAAATGTCGCATTTTCCTTGGTCACAACATCCACCAGATCTCAAGCCTGAGCCTGAGTCTGGAGAGAATGGTGCCTGATGGCTAGCCACCTCCCTCATCATTACCTGAACTTACAACTATTTTGCCGGACGAATGGTATAATATCCCTTGCAAAACAATAAAGGACCAGTATTAATCCATTCCGACACGACTGGAAGCTGGTTTGAATGCCATTTGGTTTCCTAAACGATATGAGGCATATATACAGGGTGTTTCAAAAATGACCGGTATATTTGAAAGGGCAATAAAAACTAAACGAGCAGCGATAGAAATACACCGTTTGTTGCAATATGCTTGGGCAACAGTACATTTTCAGGCGGACAAACCTTAGAAATTACAGTAGTTACAATTTTCAACAACAGATGGCGCTGCAAGTGATGTGAAAGATTTAGAAGACAACGCAGTCTGTGGGTGCGCCATTCTGTACGTCGTCTTTCTGCTGTAAGCGTGTGCTGTTCACAACATGCAAGTGTGCTGTGGACAACATGGTTTATTCCTTAGAACAGAGGATTTTTCTGGTGTTGGAATTCCACCGCCTAGAACACAGTGTTGTTGCAACAAAACGAAGTTTTCAACGGAGGTTTAATGTAACCAAAGGACCGAAAAGCGATACAATAAAGGATCTGTTTGAAAAATTTCAACGGACTGGGAACGTGACGGATGAACGTGCTGGAAAGGTAGGGCGACCGCGTACGGCAACCACAGAGGGCAACGCGCAGCTAGTGCAGCAGGTGATCCAACAGCGGCCTCGGGTTTCCGTTCGCCGTGTTGCAGCTGCGGTCCAAATGACGCCAACGTCCACGTATCGTCTCATGCGCCAGAGTTTACACCTCTATCCATACAAAATTCAAACGCGGCAACCCCTCAGCGCCGCTACCATTGCTCCACGAGAGACATTCGCTAACGATATAGTGCACAGGATTGATGACGGCGATGTGCATGTGGGCAGCATTTGGTTTACTGACGAAGCTTATTTTTACCTGGACGGCTTCGTCAATAAACAGAACTGGCGCATATGGGGAACCGAAAAGCCCCATGTTGCATTCCCATCGTTCCTGCATCCTCAAAAAGTACTGGTCTGGGCCGCCATTTCTTCCAAAGGAATCATTGGCCCATTTTTCAGATCCGAAACGATTACTGCATCTCGCTATCTGGACATTCTTCGTGAATTTGTGGCGGTACAAACTGCCTTAGACGACACTGCGAACACCTCGTGGTTTATGCAAGATGGTGTCCGGCCACATCGCACGGCCGACGTCTTTAATTTCCTGAATGAATATTTCGATGATCGTGTGATTGCTTTGGGCTATCCGAAACATACAGGAGGCGGCGTGGATTGGCCTCCCTATTCGCCAGACATGAACCTCTGTGACTTCTTACTGTGGGGACACGTGAAAGACCAGGTGTACCGCCAGAATCCAGAAACAATTGAACAGCTGAAGCAGTACATCTCATCTGCATGTGAAGCCATTCCGCCAGACACGTTATCAAAGGTTTCGGGTAATTTCATTCAGAGTCTACGCCATATTATTGCTACGCATGGTGGATATGTGGAAAATATCGTACTATAGAGTTTCCCAGACCGCAGCGCCATCTGTTGTTGACAATTGTAACTACTGTAATTTCGAAAGTTTGTCTGCCTGAAAATGTCCCAAGCATATTGCAACAAACGGTGTATTTCTATCGCTGCTCGTTTAGTTTGTATTGCCGTTTCAAATATACCGGTCATTTTTGAAACACCCTGTATATATATATATATATATATATATATATATATATATATATATATATATATATATATATATATATATACCGCCGCGTCTGCAGCATCGCGCTCCTCAAAGAGCTGAAGCACAATTCTGACTTTATGATACTAGCAGTCATTCTGCTGGAAGATACTGTCGTCCCCATGGAAGACATTAAGCGATGAGGGATGCAGATCACATAGTCCACAGCTGTCAGAGGGCTTTCGATTACTGCCACGGATTCCGTGGAACCCCTGGTGAACATCGCAGATGTGCGTGTATCGAACAGTTGCTCGCTTGCATGAAGGCGTACCCAGACATTTCGATCTCAGGGTGTATTAAAAAACGTCGTTCGTCCAGCCTGCCGACTCGTTTCAATTGATCCACAGTCCACTCTCACTGATCTCGCGCCCACTGCAATCGTAAATGAAGATATCGTTGGGTAAACATAGAAACACGTTATTATCATACGTTGCGCTAATAGTTGTCGCCTAAACACTAGTGCCTACGCTATTGTACTCATCTCATCAACTACAGATCACCGCGTATCCTGCTTTATGAAGCGGGAAAGCCTCCACCTCCAAGTTCTGCGATAAGACGTGGGCATCCTACACCTTGGCACCTACTTGTGGTTTTACCGTCCTTCAACCACTTTCCATAGATGCTCACGACACTATCACGCTAACAGCTGACCAGATTCAGCGTTTTCGAGATGCAGGAATTTTAGTTTATATTATCTGCATGGCCTCTTCGATTGTCTGTTGTGGTTGTTTCAAACATGAGTAGTTTATTTCAGTTACCAAAGACGGATGGTCTGAGAATTGACGCAATGTACGAAATTGATCACCACCAGTAAATAAAGGGTTCTTCTTAACGCAGTCCGCCCCGATAGCTGAGTGGTCAGCGCGGCGGTCTGTCGCGACAAGGGGCCCGGGTTCGATTCCCGGCATGGTCGGAGATATTCTCCGCTGAGGGACTGGGTGTTCTGTTGTCCTCACTATGATTTCATCACCATCAGCGGGAGGCAACGGGCCACCACCACTGGAATCACTTCCCTAGACGTTCATGCTGTGGACCTCTCTGACGAGGCTTCCCCCATGACCAGACCTGCAATAAGGCAGAACACAAAGTTTAAGTTCTTAACACAACTTACGACAGGACTCCAATCATTTATTTCAGCAACAAAGTTGTTGTGGTCATATTTCACCTTCAGCATGCAGGAGGTCCTCAAATCTGCCCTTTATCGAAGTAGTTTATGTCAGTGAATTTCCCAGCTTGTGTCACGTTTCGGCACCAGATGGTTCTCCATTTGTCTCTGCTTCGCTTATGTACTTTTTAATATGTTGTAACCTCCCCACAAAAATTTAAAAAGAATTGACGATAATTTGAATGTTAACAAGAATACAACCTAACGTAATCTCCCAGCAAATCAATTCAATGACAATGACCATTAGACAAAAATTAGCAATCTGACCCAAGTATAAATTCCTCACAAAACAAAATGAAAGTCAATTCAGTGATAAGAAAATCTCAGTGATAATGAAATTTCAATTAAACCGAAATATCGGTCTTTGGCCCTGTACAAAAATCAGAATTAAATTCTTACCTCATTGTAACTGCTAGTCACATTTCTGCTCTTATTCTTGCGCACAGCTTGGAGGAACTGCATTGCAAATAATAATATTCTTTTTTTTTTTTTTTTTTTTAATTTAACTGAGACTTTTGTTTAAGGGAAGTGGAACTTCAATTAAATAAATTTTTTTTTTGTAAAATTGCTTTTGAAATCAAAATTATTATTGGGGCACTTGTTGGAAATTAATTACAATAAATAAACTTTACATTATCTGATGATTACCTTAATTAACAATATACCTCATTCAGCATCTTGACCAGTGTTGCCCACAGACTGCTCTGCATGACGACTACTAGCGTACTCCACGACGACTACCACTGAACTGCTCTCAACGACTACTGACTGAGTACTACCCTCAACTAGACAGAGCTACAGACTCGCAACGACTGACTGACAGACAGACTGAGAACCGCTCGCAACACTCACGCGGTCAAGCGCATACTCTCTGGTCACAGATGCTACAATGCCTCGCCATCGCTGCTATGTTACATACGTGTTACAATTAGTAACAAATGACATAAGTGCATACGCATTGAAGTATTGAATATACAGAATAGTACAAATCATATTGAAAAATGAGAAAAGTGCACAGGCACTGGAGTTCAGTAGAAAACATATTAACACACAACATAAGTGCACATGCACTGTAGTTCAGAACATATCATTAAAATAAAATACTAAAAAAAAATGTATATACAATATAAAAGACAAGAGTGCACACACTGTACTTGAGAACAAATCGAAAAAATGTCTTAGGTATTTTTGCAATAAATAAACATAATGGCAAAAATCATATCGACAAGTGACATAACTGTACTCGCACTGGAGTTCAGCGAATGAAAAAAAATGTATAGTCATGAACATAAATAATGTTAGCAAAAAATTATTTTCACTATGTGACAAGAATTAGGATAGGAAAGGGAAGGATTGCATCATGGTTGTAGCACTTTAGATTGCACACAGCTGTTCTGAAAGTCCATATCTTTCCACAGAAGTACAACACCAAGTGACACAATTTGCAGTTCTTTTCCCATCAGAATCCATCAGTGTAGCCAAGACACTGAACTCTCGTAGTAATATTTCATGTTCTCATTTTGGCAGTACATTAGGTACACCAAACAGTGGAACCATAATAACGTCTTCATCGCTCATGGTGGTGGACAGCATGTCGTGTCAACACCACGCTTTTACAAGACACACCAACGTAGAAGTAGTGCAAACCCAAAGGTAGTGCTCCATGATCACTAGGATAGACAGGACAAATGGACATTGCAGTAATTCAGGGTAGTTAGCTCATGAGGTGAAGGACATTAAGTCACATAATATTGACAATTACAGTTTTCATTTGAGGCATTCATAGCCCAGTGTTGAACATTTCTGTACCATGAATGTAGTATTACAGAAAAATGTTCACAAAATTAAATTATTGGCATCATGGGTAATCGTATTACAATAAACAGTGGCAGTCCTTGGACGGTTACAAAGCCTATTTAGTATGACAGAATAATGTTAATTATTGGCACTCAGTGGCCAGCAAGTATTGAATAGTACAGAACATTACACTAATTCTTGGCACTCAGTGGCCAGCAAGTACTGAATAGTACAAAACATTACACTCAATCATTGGCACTCAGTGGCCCAGCAAATATTGAATAGTATAAAACATTGTTCCTCATTCAGTATTATTCAGATCATTAAGAAGTAATAACAATTCATTGAGTGACATTCAGATCATTACGAAGTCATTATTAAAAATCAGCTAATTACAGTCATAGCATTAATAATCATGGGCATTATAAGTAGTCTCATTACAATAAACAGTGGCAGTTATTAGCCAGTTACAAAGCATTATTTTATACATATATGTTTTTTGTATCATTACGAAGTCATTACTGAAGTGACATACTAGTCAGAGTTGATCAGTATTATTCAGAACTTTCTCAAACTGGTATCACTATTTGGGACTGGTAATACATTTTTTTGTTAGCAATGCATTGCGTTTGGTAATTATAAGAGAAAGCCAGAAGAGAAAAAGAGAGAAAAAAAATAATTGGTAGTGGGTTGTTCCTGTAAATCAAAAATGTGTAACGTCATTCGTCATGAGTCAGCTGTAGCAAGGTTATGTAACAAGGCAGTATATGTGATCACATTTATAAATGATAAACACAAATGGGTAAAAAATATAAATGCAAGTACTAGAACAGGTATAATAAGTAATAGGTTTAGTATGTATCATGAAAAACTTCTCCTGGAAAAAATACAAAATGGATTATTGACCTGAAAGAAGAAACGCACACTATGCTGAAAAGTAGTTAACTTCGAATTAACAAGTAGTGAAATGTGTATAAAATGTGTTTTCCATAGCTGTCCTTTCCAAAACTTTCCGTCATCCTACTATGCAATATAACACCTGCTGTCAAAACAAACTGCAACAAATACTTAAATAACTACGTAGCATAAATACATAACTTCAACATTATCCTCATCTGTAAAGAAAAAACTTCATTATTCACAACAGCATTATCCATATTATCATAACTTCTTTATTATCATCACCTGTAAAGAAAAACTTCATTATTCATAGTAGCATATTCTTCATCATTATTCATCATCACTCATTATCATCTGCAAAAAAATATCACTTCATTATTCATTATACAACTATTCCTTATCTCTAGCATATTTCATCACTAAAACTAAGTGTGTAGTTCTGTCTGACAGCCTGCATCAATCGCCTTGTATTCTGAAAGAAAAAAATTAGTTAAGACTGCTATTCTGCGATGTGTATTGTATATTCTTGTTAATGCTTGTTAATCCTGATCCATTTACTCTTCCTCATAAAGTTATTGCATCTTCTATCGTTTATTCCGTAGGTGAAATTCCCATTTCTGTTTAATTTATTTTCTTTACACGTTATTTCTTTTTGAAAATGATGAACAGAAATTAACGTCTTGCATTTAAATCATATACCCACTAAATAATTACTGATTAACGGTAACATACTTAAGCATACAGCATAACATGACAGAAAACGTAATATGTCGAAAGCATAGACAGTGTTCAAAGGCAAAAAAAAAAAAAAAAAATGTACACGGAATATCACAATGCAGCAACAAAAAAAAAATGTAAAAGTCACGATGTTGAGATGTCTTAAAGCAAAAATGTCAAAGTCAACTGGTGTTTGCTATATCTTAACTAATTCACAGTGCATACAAACAAAACAGGAAAACAATCATACACACAAAAAATGGAAAATGTGCACGGTCTGACGTGTAACGACAAGAAAAGCGACCTGCTAACCTTACCTTGCCGGGCACTTGCCAAGAAAAAATACGACACTCATCAGTAGGTAATCATATAATTGCATAAGTGGTTATAAAATGTGTAAGTTCGTCTGGAAAAAATATGCACGGTCTGATGTGTAACGACAAGAAAAGCGACCTGCTAACCTTATCTTGCCGAGCACTTGCCAAGAAAAATACGACAGTCATCCGTAGGTAATCAGGTGAAATAATTGCATTAGTAAATGGCATCATAGCATGTTACATTATAAAGTGATTTCATTCAATAAACGGTTTAATGTTTGAGATATGGTGATTGCCTTTCGATTTTCTGGTTCTCAAAGTTTCGACGTGTACAACATTGTGGTGAGGGATGCTGCGAATCCGATATGGACCTGCGTATAGAAGTTCAAATTTACTGCACTTACCTTTTAATTTACTGGATAAGTAGTGTGTACGTACTAATATTTTCTGTCCAACGTGAAAGTCGCGGCGTGTACAAACCTGTTTTTGCTGTCTTCTCCGGCGCTCTGCGGCACGTTTGATGTTGTTCAGTGCAATGTCGATTATTTCGTGGTGTCGTAAGCGACGAGATGTAGGAAAATTTACAAATTCCTTAATTTTGTTTGGTGGTTCAACGTTTTTCAGTATAACAGACGGAGATAGCATAGTGGATTCATTTGGAATTGAATTAATTACATCTTGGAATGAGAGTATGTGTGTGTCCCAATCAATATGTCTTTTGTGGCAGTATATTCTACACAGTTTACCAATTTCTTTCATTAATCGTTCACAAGGGTTCGAAGAAGCATGATACTTGGATATATAGATCGGAGAAATGTTTCTGGCTCGTAACATGCGTGTCCATATTGCAGATCGAAACTGTGGTCCATTGTCGGAAATTACTTTCATCACATGCCCTACATGAAATAGAAAATGTTTTACAAATGCTTTCGAAACAGTTTTAGCAGTAGCTTTGCGTAACGGAGTGAAAGTAACAAATTTCGAAGTGAGCTCAACAGCGACAAAGATGTAGCAAAAACCTCTGTTAGTTCTCGGAATCGGACCAAAAATATCTACTGCGGCCATGTGTCTTAATTTAACAGGTACAATGGGATATAAAGGAGGAATATGTGAAGTGGTGTCTGATTTAGCTTTTTGGCAAATTTTACAAGACGCTAAAACTCGTCGTATACGTTTCTCCATGTTGTTAAAATAACAGTTCTGTCTCAGTATAAGAAAACATTTTCGTGCTCCGTAATGTGCGTAACTTAAATGAGTGTACCAGATCAATTTGTTAACAAGTTCGTCAGGGATGCATAATAACCAATTGTTGCTGTCAGGATGAGAGCGGCGAAACAGAATGTCATTGCGTACAGTGTAATGGTTTCTAATCGTAACATTATTCCTATCTTGCCAAAGCTGTTTAATTTCTTTCCACACATTGTCTTTATTTTGTTCTTGTGCTATGTCTTGTAATGACGATGAAATAAAATTTTCAAATGCAACTTGCTGAATGTACATGACACTGAAATTTGTTTTGCAGAAGTTGGTTGCTACGTCTTGCTGATTGTTGCCGAGAGAACGCGATAGTGCGTCTGCTATAACATTTTGCGTACCGGGAATGTGAACTATTGTAAAATTAAATTCCTGTAAATATAGTTTCCATCTACTTAATCTGTCGTGCGTGAATTTGGCCGAAAGTAAAAATTGTATCGCTCTGTGGTCTGTGTAGACTGTGGTATGTCTGCCATAAAGAAAGTGCCGAAATCTCGTAAAAGCCCATACAACACATAATGTTTCCAGTTCTGTAACGGAATAATTTCGTTCAGCGGGTGACAAAATGCGGCTTGCAAATGCGATGTTTTTAATTACTATTGAACCATCTTCTTCAATTTCCTGAAAAATATGTACGCCTAAAGCTGTGTTGGAACTGTCGGTGGCAATGGAAAAATTTCTGGTAAGATCTGGGTGCGATAAAAGTGGAGCATTCAACAAAGCATGTTTCAGGTTCACAAATTCAGAATGTGCTTGCTTATCCCAAGACCAAATACTGTTTTTACCTGTCAGTTGACATAATCTAGGTGTGTCTAAAGCAGAGTGATGAATAAATTTACGAAAAAAGTTAATTAAGCCCAAAAAACTGCGTAGTTGCTTTTTTGTCGTAGGAACAGTAATGTCACGTAGAGCTTGAAGTTTTTCCGGATCAGGTGCAATGCCTTCTGCTGAAATTACGTGTCCAAGAAATTTTATAGAAGTTTTGCCAAAATGCGATTTACTAAGATTAACTGTGAGTCCTTGTGCATGGAAAGTTTGTAACAGTTGTTCAAGAATCATATTGTGTTCCGACCAGTTAGCTTCTGCGATAAGAATGTCGTCTACATACGTCGTAATTCTGTCCTTAAGTTCTGTCGGAAGTATTGTGTTCAAACCGCGAATAAAAGCTGCAGAAGAAATAGTTAAGCCGAATGGTAATTTACAAAACTGATAACAGTCGCCGAAACAGAGAAAAGCTGTATATTTTCTGCAATTTGGATGAAGTTGAATTTGCCAAAATCCCGATTTCAAATCTAATGTAGAATAAATAGCAGTACCGTGAAATTTCTGTAAAAGTTCCTCTAGTGTCTGTGGTCGATCTGTTTCATTAATAATAATGTCATTAATGTGACGTGAATCAAGTACAAGGCGAAGTGAGCCATCTTTTTTCTTAACAATATGTAGCGGGTTTATGTACGGACTAACTGCTGGTTCTATAATTCCTTGATCAAGCATATCCTGCAATTCTTTTTTAACTTGTTCTCTGTGAATATACGGAATAGGATAATGCTTTGCTTTAAATGTGTCGTGCTGTTTCACTTGAAATTCGTACATAAATCCGGACATAGTACCAGGAATGTTGTCAAAAACTGGAGCTTGCTGTAAAAGAATTTTGTGTAAGTGCGTTCGTTCGTCGTCTGTAGTTGCACTGCTTTGTCTAACTTTATCGGAAATCATTTGCATTACGTCGTAGTCAGCTTCGTCTGGAGTATTACCGTTGTGTACGTACGTATTCGTGAACAATGTGGGATTACAGTCTATGTTACGTGTTGCGGAAATGACCTCTGTGCGGTTAATTGTTTGTTCTTCCGCAGATAAAGAGTGCTGAAATTCTAAAGCCAATTGTACATTTTCATCTTTTAACATTAAGTAAGAATTTTGAAAATCGATAACTGCATCGTGCTGTACCAGAAAATTCGTACCTAAAATTACGTCTGTTGTCAATAAAGGAACAATCCAAAAATTAGAGTGGAAAATATGACCTCCAATACAAAATGATAAATGTGTCTGCAATTTAACGTCTACTCCTTTACTCGATACTGCTCCTTTCACTTTTGTTTTGCCTAAAGGTAATGTCGGATAAGTATTCTCTTTGTTGCACTCGTTAAAAGTCTCCTCATTTATTACTGATATAGGTGATCCAGAATCAATTACTGCTGAGAATTTTGATGAACCAATTTTAATTTCGATGACAGGATGTGAAATAGTTTTCTGAACAAATGGTCTTTCCTGCAAGAGAGTGTCTCTAATATCGTCAAAAGTAATTACATTCTCGTGAACAACATTTTGCGTGTCAAACGTAGTGCTTGTGTTATTGGAAGATGCGATCTGTACATTATCTAGTCAGATTCTGTCTGACGTGTTATTATTATTAGGAGGATTCTGTGGCATTTCGACGATTTGAACTGTCCTATTACTTCTTCCAGACGTATTACGCTCTGGATGATACCTACTGTCGGGTTCGTTCATGAGAATAGGTTCTCGTGCATAATTTTGCTGTTGGTATGACCGACTGTTGTTAGATGTACGCTGAAAATTGTTCTCATTATTTTTACGTCTGTCGTAATAGTCATTCCTATACGGTGTATTGCGATGGGAATTGAAATACTGTCTTCTTTGGACATAGTTGTTTCCTTGCTCCCGTGCGTTACTATTTGTTGGATCTTGAACTATACGTGCACGCGGCGGAACATTAAAGCCTGGTTGACCTTGTGCATTCCATTGTTGGTTAGGTATGCTAACCGGCTGGTTTTGATGTTGTTGTTGTGAAATACCTCTATTGTTACTAAAGTGTGGTTCCTGTTGCTGAAAATTTTGACGATATTGACAATCTGAATTTTGTCTGTGATTTAAGTTCTGGTAGTTGTCGTTCCTAAAGCGTCTGTTACTTTTCCTATTGAAATTACGTGTCTGATCATAATTGCAGTACTTTTGTTGACCTTGGTTATTATACGAAAAATTTTTGTTTACAAAAGAGTAATCAGATTGCTGTACTTCTAAAAGCTGCAAAAGATCTCTGAATGCTGAAATGTTTTCTTTTTGCTGACCAGTTAAAAGTGACACTCGTAATGACCGTGGTAATTTGGAAATGCATAATTGTATAAGTGCGGATTCACTGTACGGTTCACTTAGGTACTGGTTCTGTTGCACCATGTGCTCAAAAAATTGCGTCACACTGGGAAAATTTGAGTTCTCGTAATTCGGCAAACTAATTAACTGATCTTTAATTCCGCGCTGTGTCGTCTTCGACCAGTACGCTGATAGAAAAGCATTCTGAAATTCCTCTACCGAGTAACATTGTCTCGCGATCGGTCTCATACGAGTTGCCGGTTCGCCTTCCAAAAAGCTGCAAATAAATTCAAGTTTATGCGTAACAGGCCAAGTCGGTGGAAGAGCAAAGCTAAATTGTTGAATCCAATCCAGTGGGTGAATCTGTGTTCTATCGTTTTTAAAAACTTTAAACTTTCTCACTGACAGAAAATGTTTGTAATCAAAATTATCATCTCTGTGTGATGCAACAGGTTCAGGATCGTAAGAGTATCTATTGAACTGTGGTTGTTCGGAATCTAAGTCCCGTACTCTCTGTAGATTACTCAAATTATACGCACTGCGTGAGTCTGACAAATGTTCATAAAGTGGCGTCTGTTGTGGTATGTTATTAACTGAAATGTTTTTCATCTCTGTTACTTCTTGTTGCAAACTCGACAATTTTCTACGCAACGTGTTGTTAGACGAGTCGATCTCATTAATTGTCTGCTGTAAATTTTGAAATTCAGGTGTTTGGTTAAATGAAATCGGTGTAGTGTCGTCTGATTTATTGTCATTACTACTTTCAATAGCATCAATACGACTGGCTAGTTCATCATATTTTTCAGTCAGTATTTTTGCCTGATCATCGGTTTTAGAATCGGACGCATTAATCTGTTTTTGCAACTTACGCGTAGTTTCGCTCAGTTTTTTAACATCAGCTTTGATGACATCGCAATCCTGTGTTAGTTCTAATTGTTCGAATCTGTCTGTTACTGTTTGAATATCTACTGTCTGTGTGTCTGTTTTTGATTTAAGATTGGAAATTTCGTCACGTAATTCTGTGTTCGACTGTTTGATGGAATTAATTTCGTCGGACACTGTAGTAATATTATTGTCTACATACGTCTTCGCTTTCGCGAACATTTTACGTTTGTCTTCTTGTCTTTGTGCACTGATTGTTTCCATGACCTGACGTTTGACTTTATTTTGATCTTGAATAAATTTGCGGAAACGTGTATTACTGTTTTCTATGTGGTGATTAAAGCGTTCGTCAATCTGAGTATTCTGTTGTTCGAATTTCGCGTCTATCTTTGAATCCATTGTGCGCGAAAGTTCTGCTGTCATTGCTTTAAACTCGTCGCGTAATTGTGTAGCTTTTTCAGAGCATTGTTTAGCGACTCCGCTAATTTCGTCTCTGAGTGTTTCTGTTGCGGCTGTTTGCATTTCCCTTAATTCTTGCGCAACAGACTTAATTTCTTCGCTATTTTTGCGTGAACAAGCCTCAATTTCCACGCGCAACTGTTCCTTAGTGTCATGACACTGCGCGGCAACAGCTCTAATTTGTTCACTAAGTTCTTTGAAATTTTCTTTAAATTGTTTATTATCTTCACTCTGTTGTTTGGAATTGTTATCAAGTTTTTCATTAAACTGCTTAGTCATTTGTAGCAACAATGCCATAATTGGATTCGACTCAAAGTCAGCATTTCTATTCTCAGCACTGTTTAATGGTGTACCTGCAATTGTCGCGCATTGTGTGACCATTTGGTCATTCTGTAATTTACCAAAAGGATTATCAGTTGGATGTACACTGTCAGACACTATTTCGGAATTAAACAGATCAGTCGTACTTTCAGTACACTGTCCATTTTCATTCGAAAAATTTGTTTGTATGTTACTTGAATTTTCCAAACCGGTTGTGTTAAGCTGGGTAGCGCTCATTACAATAGAGCGTCCAGCGTCATCAATTGTCGTCAAGTTAACAGAAGACACAATCGAGTTCGTTCGTTCATCATTAAGACAAAAGTCATCATTAGTGGTTGTAATGCATTGATTGTTAGTGAACGCAGGATTGTCATCATTACACTGCGTGTCACATGTCCTATCGGTAAAGTCGTTTGAGCCGGTAATTTCGTTCGTAATACTTCGCGATACACTATTCACAGTCTTTCGCGGCATTTTGACAATAGTCACAAATATTCACAAAATAAATAAGCACAATGCAAAAGCAACACACAAATACAACAGAGCAACGAATTGCCGTTGACCTGTAGAAAGAAAGTCACAAGTTAATAAAAGCGTTGCGCCAAATCCTAATTATATCTAAGCAAATAAGAGCAGATATCTGACTGTTGTTCAAAAGACTCTCAACGAAATACGATCCTGGACTGGGTGTCGCCAAGTGTAACCTCCCCACAAAAATTTAAAAAGAATTGACGATAATTTGAATGTTAACAAGAATACAACCTAACGTAATCTCCCAGCAAATCAATTCAATGACAATGACCATTAGACAAAAATTAGCAATCTGACCCAAGTATAAATTCCTCACAAAACAAAATGAAAGTCAATTCAGTGATAAGAAAATCTCAGTGATAATGAAATTTCAATTAAACCGAAATATCGGTCTTTGGCCCTGTACAAAAATCAGAATTAAATTCTTACCTCATTGTAACTGCTAGTCACATTTCTGCTCTTATTCTTGCGCACAGCTTGGAGGAACTGCATTGCAAATAATAATATTCTTTTTTTTTTTTTTTTTAATTTAACTGAGACTTTTGTTTAAGGGAAGTGGAACTTCAATTAAATAAATTTTTTTTTTGTAAAATTGCTTTTGAAATCAAAATTATTATTGGGGCACTTGTTGGAAATTAATTACAATAAATAAACTTTACATTATCTGATGATTACCTTAATTAACAATATACCTCATTCAGCATCTTGACCAGTGTTGCCCACAGACTGCTCTGCATGACGACTACTAGCGTACTCCACGACGACTACCACTGAACTGCTCTCAACGACTACTGACTGAGTACAGCCCTCAACTAGACAGAGCTACAGACTCGCAACGACTGACTGACAGACTGAGAACCGCTCGCAACACTCGCGCGGTCAAGCGCATACTCTCTGGTCACAGATGCTACAATGCCTCGCCATCGCTGCTATGTTACATACGTGTTTCAATGTACTTTGCTTACTGCATCACGTGCCCACAACGCCAGTGGGTGGATTAAACCTCGCTGTGCACCAGTCATTATGTATTAGCCCATCATATAATGCTCATAGGTAACAGAAAAACACAAAAGTTGAAATACGGCATCGCTAACGATACTGCGAGTCTAGATGTAATATCTGGTGAATACTCCTAATAAAAGATTTTATTGGTGGTTATTCCGCGAATTTAAGAATTTGACACCTTAATTTTCCGTATCGAAGTGCACTGGATGTGGAGGGGGGGGGGGGCAATGTATACGTTTCTACTAAGACGAAAATATAGGACTAGTTGAAGCACTACTTATACATGCTACAGTTATGAAACTCAGCTTTAACATTACAGCAAGCATTATTTTGAATTTTATCGTTCGTAAACTAGAAAGTGTCTTACGAGACGTAATACCGATTTGACACCGAATTTAAAATACATAACTGATGAAAACCAAAGTAATAACTCGTATCTGATAGTGATTACATACACTGTATTGAACAACTTGTCACGTTAGGAAAAATATTAAAAGCGTTCTTTCAGTATAGTTAAGAATGCATTGAACACTCCTAGAATTATAACATTTTGACAGGAAGTGTATCATAAAAGGAATTTTTATTACATGCTTTAAGTTGCTGTCAGTTCTGCTTCGTAAACTTTATTAAATAAACTTACTTCCATACTTTATAAATCACCATGATTTTGGAAGCTATGGGAGCTTAGAAAATTTTACACCTAACAGAAATACAAAACTGGGCGGTAGGTGAAAAAGGTTGACTACCTATGCTTTAGTAGGATAATTATGAATATACACTACGATAAAAGAAGAAAAGATGCACCATGAAGGAATTGTCCGAATGAGACGGAAATCAAAAGAAATGATGTACATGTGCAGACAAATGATTAAACTTCAGAAAAATTGGATTATGTATTCCAGAAGAAGAGTTCACTAATTGAGCACCTTAGTAACACGTTGGTCCATCTCTGGCCCTTACGCAAGCAGCTGTTGTGCTTGGAATTAGCTGATAGACTAGTTGGATGTCCTCCTGAGGGATATCGTGCTAAATTCCGTCCAATTAGCATGTTAGATCGTTGTAGGGTCCTGCCCATAATGCTACAGACTTTCTCAATTGGGGAGAGATCCGAGGACCTTGGTGGCCAAGGTAGGGTTTGACAAGCACGAAGGCAAGCAGTGCGGGTGGACATTATCTTACTGAATCGTAAGCACAGGATCGCTTGCTACGAAGGGCAACAAAACGGGGCGTAGAATATTGGCTACGGACTGGGTTCCAGCAAAGGTGCCACAGATAGTCCTGTAAAAAGAAATGTCGCCCCAGACCATCATTCGTGGTTCTCAGCCCGCATGGAGAGCAACAGTGAATTTGGTATCCTACTGTTGTCTATGTAGTCTCCAGACACGTTTTCCTTGGTCATTGGGGCCTAATTCCAAGCGGCGCTTATCACTGAAGACAATTCTACTCCAGTCAATGAGATTCCAGGCCGAAGACGTGTCTGTAGACGTCCTGGACAGCGCTGGGATACCAACTTGGGAGGATGCTAAGTTCACCGGACTTGGATACGATGTCACGTCATTATGACGTATACACGCTACATCGAAAACGATAGAAACTGTGTATCGACTATTCGACTTTTGTGAACTTTCGAGAGGTTGTGATACGGTAGCGCTGTGCTCTGGGCCATTCGTGTAAATGTGTTTTGCGTTCCTTGCGTTTAAATCGTGTATTGTACTGTGTTTGTGTCCTGTGCGTTGTTTTTCGTTTGCTCGTCTCTAATTATGTGTTCAGCATTCGGGAGACTAAAGAGAGAAAAGCTGAAAGAGTTCAGCATCGATGACGACAGGCAATTGCGTGGTTATTGTGAATCGCGAGCAGAAATTGATGTACTTCTGACCCAGCTGAAGTGCGTCGGTTACTCGTACTCGGTGAGAAGAAGCACTCAGCAGCCAAAATATTCATATGGGTCAAGACACTAACGTTTGGTTAAGATTACATTGAGGACTCCACTTCCCTTCGTATTTCATCTCCGGTCGACGATTTTTCTTCAACAATGCCTCATTTTTTTTATGTTCGAAATTCAATCATTCTACACACCAGTCATTACTGGACACTAAGGTACCTGTCTCTGCGGTGCGAGTGTAAAATTACTTGGAATTATGGTTGATAAAAGACTATCTCGGGATGGACATATAAATTACTTAGCTAACAAACTTGCACGAGTTCTGTTTCAGCTATATAAATTAAGAAAAAAAAGTCAGCAAGAGTATGCGGCTACAATCTAATATGTACTGACAAGACCAATTGTATGAAGCCATACTAAAATGTTGATAATAAATAAATATTATTTTCGGCGTAAGCATTTAATACAACAATCACACAATCTAATCTGGTCTGGACATAAAAGACTTCACTTTTTTACGAAACGTGTTGTCCGTGGTGTTTTCAAGGCCACGGCCAGGAATATTTCTATTAATATCCAGCTCTTTTACTTTTATTTTGGCGAAATACATACACGCTGCCACACTGAGCTGTTTTCAGAATCGCACGTGTCAAAACAAACCACTAGCTGACGACAGTTTAGAATCTCGAACGTTCGTAAAAGTCGATAGGTGTGTTAATCGACTAAAGCGTATATACGTCATAATGACGTCACATCGTATCCAGGTTGGGTGAACTTAGCATCCTCCACCAACTTGCCTGTCGCCCGCCACGCGGCCTGGCGACCCGGAGTGATGGTCTGGGATTCCATTTCTTTTCATATCAGGGCCCGTTTGGTTGGCATCCTCGGCACTCTTATGGCATAGTGGTACCTCAATGATATCTATGCCTCTTCCTGGTTCCCTTCATGGCAAGCCATCCACGGCTTATATTTCAACAAGATCAGTTGAGAGCTGGTATAGTTTGTCTTCGTGCTTGCAAAACCCTACCCTGAGCAGCAAGTTCGCCGGACTTCTCCCCATTTAAGGAGGGTTGAAACGTTATGGGCACTATAGGCGAACCAGCTCGGGATTTTGACGTTCTTCCGCACCAATTGGACAGGATCCGAAACGATATCTCTCAGGAGGACATTCAAAAATACTGTCAATCAATGCCAAATTGAATAACAGCTTGCATAAAGACCAGAGGTGGACCAACGCTTTTTTCACTTGCTCAGTTAGTGAAGCTCTTTCTCTTGAATGAATCACCAAATTTTTCTGTTTTTCTGTGTACGTACATCATATCTACCGATTTCCGTCCCATCCGGATATTTCCTTAGTGGGTCTTAGTTTCTTTTTTTTTTTAATCTTAACGTGTACATTTCGTAATTAAATGTTCCCTGAGACATTTAAGTCTCTTCATTATCCACGATAATGACCGAAGCAGGCAGCAATGCTAACCATTACACCACTACAGGACAATGGTCAACATTGCTGCACGAACTACCTACGTTGAGTGCCCTCCCCAACACAAACTTCAATTCGTAACTTCTGCTTATTTCCCCTCATATTGTCACTACTGCCACATCTCTCCGATATTGGAATAGCACCCCAGCGTTGGACCTAATGGACGTGTAATTATTAGACCCATTAGATCACTTGTGGTACAGGACTCAACGCTGGGGTGTGATGCCAACGTCGGAGAGTCCTGGCAGTAGTGACACTGTAAGAGAAAATAAGCAGAAGATACGAATTGAAGTCTGTGTTGGGGAGGGCACTCTACTTAGGTAGTTCGTGCAGCAATGTTAACCATTATCCTACGGTGGTGTAGTCTGTTTCGATCAACAGTGTAGTGCATTTCAATTGCTAAAAGGAACTAGTAGTTGAGTAGTACTTTCGTGAGATAGCTCAAGGGCCAGAGATCTAATAATTAGGCCATTTTGGCGTGGAATTAGTAGTTAGCCAAAGTGACCATGTATTCAGTACTTGACAGAACAAGTGGCTACAATTGCCCTTGTCTCTGAGGTAGACACCACACATAGTGAATTTTATATTGATTAGAACCAGGAGTCAGATAACTCTTTTTTTTAATAGTGGGAAGCCCATGTGAAGTGCGACAGAATCACAGGGAAAACAGTATTAATAGTAAAAAGTAGACAAAAATTGTAGCTCATGTACAGGGTGTCTCACTTAACTCTGCCACCTACGATATCTCTGGAACAACAATAGATATTTTTGTGATTTTTCATGCTATTGATTGCATACCAAATAATAGGGGGTGTCCAATTAAGAATACAAGTTTGTGTGGAAAACAGTATTTGTTTACGTTTTAAAATTTCGCATAGTATTTGGTTTACTAAGCTCTGCCGTACGTTCATGCTAGTGAAAACAGTTTTTGAATATCTACTGTTGTTCCAGAGATATCTGAAGTGACAGAGTTAGGTGAGACAGCCTGTATACATGTTAGTTGGAGAGACACCCCTAATATAAATATGCCTTATGATAAACGTAATTTTGTAACGATTTCATATCGTTTCCCTACTGTTGTAGATCGTAGTGCCTTTAAAAGCTCCCTCTGTGTTACCCACACCAACCATAAAACAATGAAGGAAATCTATACCCCCCTCGACCCCTTAATAAACGTTAACTAGGGCAAAATGCAACGAACTATATTATCGGCAACATTACGATTTCACCACGCATACTGCACAAAATTATATTCGTAGCTGAAACCTATTCTGGGACGTGCCAAGATTTGTTTTATCTTCATTTATTGGTGTGCCAATCTCACCTAAAGCGTTACAGGATCATTTAGTAATCGCGAAAGCGTTACGGAGATGATAGATAAACTCCAGTGGAAGACTCTGCAGGAGAGGCGCTCAGGGCTTTTGTCAAAGTTCCGAGAACATGCCTTCACCGAAGAGTCAAGCAGTATATTGCTCCCTCCTACGTATATCTCGCGAAGAGACCATGAGGATAAAATCAGAGTGATTAGAGCCCACACAGAAGCATACCGACAATCCTTCTTTCCACGAACAATACGAGACTGGAATAGAAGGGAGAACCGATAGAGGTAATCAAGGTACCCTCCGCCACACACCGTCAGGTGGCTTGCGGAGTATGGATGTAGATGTAGATGTAGATGTGTTGGAATTAGTCGGCATCAGAGTGCACATGATGAGCTGCAGTATATGAGTAGTTGCACTGCAGATAAGGAGGCATAACGTTAACAAATGATGATTTCTCCTTCATGTGTCTTATAAAACTTACGGAAAGATATAACCATCATTTGACTGTATGAATGAATGACTGATCACGTGTATCACACAGTCAATTGACAATTTGACTATGTGCGGATGGACTTCGAGGATGCAGGGCCAACAGGTAGGTCAGCAGTTCAACTCAATCACCCTTCGTAAGCTTTCGCTTCCTGGTACAGACAGTTTGTTCCGTAGTAAGTTGTAAGAAATTGGCATTTATTTTCTCTCCATACAAACAAATGTATTTTGTTCTGGTTAGTGAGGAAACTAACTAATACCAATGAATGTCTACTACCAGAGGATTTAATATGTTCCACAGAATTGTAGCCTATTCCTGATGTTACTAAGTCTGTACACTGAGGAAAGAGAAAAGGAAACCAGAGGAAAATTTGGAGAAAGAATAAAAACTTGAGGCTTGCCGATGACAGCAGCAAAAGAACTCGAAGAACAGTTGGACGTATTGGACAGAGTCTTCAAAGGATCATATGAGATGAACACTAATAAAAGCAAAACAAGGATAATAGTATCTAATCGAATTAAACCAGGCGATTCTGAGAGAATTAGAACGGGAATAACGCACTAAAAGAAGTACATCAGTTTTGTCATTTGGGCAGTAAAATAAGTGATTACACCGAAGTGGAGAGGATAAATAAAATGTAAACTAGAAATAGCAATGACAGTATTTCTCTAGAAGTGAAATTTGTTATCATCGAGTGTGAACTTGAGTGTTACGAAGCATTTGTTTAAAGATATTTTTCCGGAGAGTAGCTTTGTATGGAACTGAAACTATAAACAGAATAGACGTATTTGAAATGTGATGTGGCAAAGCAATGGTGAAAATTAGGTGGGTAGATCACATAACTAAGGAGGAGGTACTGAAGGTAACTGGGGAGAAAAGATATTTGAGGCAGTATTTCTCCAAAAGAAGGAATCCATTGATAAGATGCATTCTGACACTTCAAGGAATCATCAGTTTAATACTAGAGTGAAACGTGGGGGTAAAAATTCTGTAGAAAGACAAAGAGGTAAATACAATAAGGAGGTTCACATGGATTTAGCTCACACAAGGTAGAGTAGCAAGGAGAGCTGCGTCAAATCAGTACTCGGACTGAAAACTACAATGACAACATACTATAAATATATACCCGAAACAATTCAGGCTCTTTTGTTTCCATATTCTGGTACTGCGTGATACTGGGTGGTGTAAATATTATTTTTTAAGTCTCTGGGTGTGACAGGTACTTGCAGCATTAGTTAGGACTAACTTTTCTATGAAAGTTAGGACTAACTTTCCTATGAAATACTAGGAGCTGTGGCGTGTGTATGATGTTGAAACATGTTGAAAATGTATTCACATTAAATCAAATATACATCCGAAGACGCAAAACATGTGTAAAGGTAACTTTCTGCTTGTCACTAAACGCCCCCCCCCCCCCCTTAAAAGAGCCGACGAAAATGAAGTGGATTTACGTCCAGTCGACAAAAAATACACTGCTGGTGAAAGCAGAAATTTTCACTATTTTCACTCTCACCAGACATTAAGATATACACTGCCCATTAAAAAATTATATTCGATGAGGCAGTTTAATCCTCCAGGCATACCTTTGCAGCACAGTGAGGTACTGGTCTCTGGAGAATCAGAGCACACCGCATAAACTTTCCTTATATCAGATATCCAATGAGGTAATGAGAATTCAATCCGGGTGTTATACCACATTGTAACTTGTTTAATAGATACGTTACCTGTGAGCACACATCGTAGCTACTCGTACATGGTGTGATGGTGTGTATAGTCAGTTAAGTACTTGCAAAACATACTGTTTTCAAGAAAGATAAATATACGTGAAAGTCAGTTGTTGCTCCAAATGACATGAACGCAGAGACACAATGCATATTCTTCCGTGTAACGCTTTCGGAACAAGATACAGTAGTACTTCAGCGGTATTCGAGAGAACTTTAATTCAACGCTATTTAAGGGAACTTTTGTACAAGAGAACCACGCAGTTCTGTTGCCTTCTAGACGTCAATTAAGGATATTACAACAAAAGCACTTTCTTAATTAGTATTGTCACTAACTGTTCGCAGCTAAAGGAAAAGAGCACCTTTGAAGACAGTAAGTCTGAGCATCGCCATTATTCCTTCAAATTTTCAGACATCTGGACATCAAAGAAGTTTCACGTGACTGATTCTTCTTCCATTTTGGTGCAGAGATTCATTTGTAAGTACAGAAGTCCCAAATACGCATTCTCGACATCTAACCTGTCTTTGTTCAGATAACCATCTTCATTGTTAGATTACCATATTCCGTTCTCTAAATTTGTCGTTTCCGAATTGGTTCAGCTGTTCAGACAGTAATCTTGTGCTTATGTATGTTAATCAAATAAAATTGTGTTAGTTTGTCATTACTGAGCAACGGGGAAAATCGAAAATAAAGATATGTTACCATAACACGACTAGTCTGAATCATTACGAATACAGTGCTGTAGTAACAAGTATCATGCTGCACGTAATGAAACTTAAATTGCGTTCAATAAATAATGAATTTTAGTGGACTTTGTAGCTGAAATTATGCGAAACACAGAGGTAATCTTTGTATTAACGATGATGTACTCAATAATAAACGGTGTTCACTTTGAATAAAATTTCGGATTAGCGACCTCAATAAATGCAGATGCAGCTATAAGGAAATGGAGAAACAGTTTTCTATCCACGACACCGTTTATTCAGTGATTTTTAAGTAATAATTCGGAACTAACTACATCAAGAAGGACCGTTCTTGTCAGACCGTTAATGCCAGATATTTGGCGAGGATGTAAAATAAAACTGAAACCATCCTATGCAAAAGTATTCCAGAAATGCAAGTACTGAGCTTATTGTATCCTCAGCTTATTGTATCCTAAGCTTATTGTATCCTCAGAACTAGTAATATTTGCCTTTTTGCCTGCAATTATCGTCTGATGAAGCGACACAAGGCCTACGTTAGAGCCTAAGCTGTGGGCATCGATCGTAATGTTCAGAATTACGCTACTTGACAAAGAAAGTGAAGCACCCAGAAGACGTGGTCGGATGTCAATGTACGGGGGTCGGTCAAAAAGTAATGCCTCCCATTTTTTTTCTACTTAAAGAAATTAAGTTAAGTGAAAAATTTGAATTTGGCGCCATTCCTCAAACCTTCTTCTGCAATCCACTGCAGTAGTAACTTTCTGTGTCAACAGGTGGCAGCACAGCAGAAGTTTGTAAGATGGCCGACATCGATGTTCGTTTGAGACAGCGTTGTGTGATTGAATTCTTGAATGCAGAAGGTGAAACGCCCATACGCATTCATGAAAGACTGAAGAAGGTGTATGGTGTTGTGACAGTGGATGTCATCACTGTTAGATTATGGGTTCGTCGTTGTAAGGAAGCTGAAGGGCAAACACCGTTGACTGACGAAAAGCGGAGCGGCAGGCCGGTGAGTGCAGTGACTCCACACAACATTCAGCAAGTTGATGACATCATTCGTGGTGACCGTCGGGTGACTGCAGATGAAGTGTGTCGCATTATTTCTCTTAGTAAAGGCAGTGTGATCACGATTATTAAACAATTGGGGTACTCAAAAGTTTGTGCACGGTGGGTTCCAAGAATGTTAACCGATCAGAATAAAGAGGCAAGGAAAACAATAGCCTCCCAACACTTGCAGCGCTTCCGTTTGGAGGGAGATGAGTTTCTGAAAAAAATTGTGACCGGGGACGAAACATGGGTGCATTTTTTTGAACCCGAATCAAAGAGGCAGTCAATGGAGTGGCGTCACACAAGCTCGCCGAGGAAGAAAAAATTCAAAACTGTGCGATCGGCAGGGAAAGTTATGGCAACAGTTTTCTGGGATACAGAGGGTGTGATTCTGGTTGATTTTTTGGAGCAGGGATGCACAATAAATTCTGTTCAATACGTCACAACCCTCAACAAACTTAAAGCACGTCTTCAGCGAGTTCGCCCAACAAAATCAATGGCAGATGTTCTTTTGCGTGACAATGCAAGACCATACACCAGTCGTCACACCTCTGACGAGATTGTCAAAATTGGATGGGAAGTTTTGCCTCATCCCCCATACAGCCCTGACCTGGCACCATCAGACTTCCATCTGTTCGGGCCACTAAAAGAAGCTCATCGTGGGATTCATTTTGAAGATGAGGAAGCCGTCAAAACATCCGTGCGTCAATGGCTTAGGAAGCAGAGCTGTGATTTTTACCGTGCTGGGATACATGCCCTTGTTCAAAGATGGACCAAAACTGTAGAGATGGGCGGAGATTACATTGAAAAATGACAAAATGATCCTCAATGTTGTGGTTTTCAACCTATGTAATTGCATTTAAATTTCCTGACAATTAAACGTAGAAAAAAAAATAGGAGGCATTACTTTTTGACTGACCCTCGTAAATTCGTGTACGTACACATTACCGGCGTTATGTGAATGATTAGTGAACCGCCCTGAAGAGGACCACAGAAAACCGATATTTTATCCAAACTGATACCGGCCGTGGAAGCCTGCGAACTTAAATGAAAGATTAGAGCTGCAGTTCTGTGTGCTAGGTAGAACGGCGACCATAGGGCATTGGTGTTCTTCTGGCTTAGCGTTGTTAGCAGGCCTGTTACTGTATATAAGAGCGGTGAAAAATATCAGACGTTGAGTGATAGTTGTGAAGGACACGGAGATACCGCGCACGCATGTGAGATAGCGTTATCAGCACCTGACAGAGTCCAAAAGGGAAATCACTGAGAGGACTTGACCTGTCCAGCTGATCGAATCACACAATACTCAGATTTGGGGTGCAGTCCCATGCGACAGTGGCCCAATGTAGGACTGCATGCGAACGTAAAGACAATATTCCGGTTGACCATGCCTGACAGCCACAAGGGACGAACGCCGTGTTGTCCACCAACCACATCGTAGCACCTTCACATCTGCTCCTGGCATCCGAGAACCAGTAACGGACTCCTTGCACCAGTCTGTGTCATCTCCCACCACAGGTCAGACACTAGCAGCAGCCAAACTAAAGAGTTAGTGTCTTTGTATAGGCTTCCGTTAACATCACAAGACAAACGGCTGTGTTTAGACTCGTGATGCGTTAGAGAAGCATGGGATGGTGATAAATGGCGTCATGGTGCGTTCAGCGATGAATTTGCGTTGCCCTGAATAAACGTCGTCAGTGAATACAGCGGTGATCTACACTTCTGGCCATTAAAATTGCTACACCAAGAAGAAATGCAGATGATAAACGGGTATTCATTGGACAAATATATTATACTAGAACTGAGCTGTGATTATATTTTCACGCAGTTTGGGTGCATAGATCCTAAGAAATCAGTACCCAGAACAACCACCTCTGGCCGTAATAACGGTCTTGATACGCCTGGGCACTGAGTCAAACAGAGCTTGTCTGGCGTGTACAGGTACAGCTGCCCATGCAGCTTCAACACAGTACCACAGTCCATCAAGAGTAGTGACTGGCGTACTGTGACGAGCCAGTTGCTCGGCCACCGTTGACCAGACGTTTTCAACTGGTGAGAGATATGGAGAATGTGCTGCCCAGGGCAGCAGTCGAACATTTTCTGTATCCAAAAAGGCCCGTACAGGACCTGCAACATGTGGACGTGCATTATCCTGCTGAAATGTAGGGTTTCGCAGGGATCGAATGAAGGGTAGAGCCACGTGTCGTAACACATCTGAAATGTAACGTCCACTGTTCAAAGTGCCGTCAATGTGAAGAAGAGGTGACCGAGACGTGTAACCAATGGCACCCCATACCATCATGCTGGGTGATATGCCAGTATGGCGATGTCGAATGCACGCTCCCAATGCGCGTTCACCGTGATGTCGCCAAACACGGATGCGACCATCATGCTGCTGTTAACAGAACCAGGATTCATCCGAAAAAATGACGTTATGCCATTCGTGCAGCCAGGTTCGTCGTTGAGTACAGCATCACAGGCGCTCCTGTCTGTGATGCAGCGTCAAGAGTAACCGCAGGCGTGCTATCCGAGCTGATAGTCCATGCTGCTGCAAACGTCGTCAAACTGTTCGTGCACATGATTGTTGTCTTGCAAACGTCCCCATCTGTTGACTCAGGGATCGAGACGTGGCGGCAGGATCCGTTACAGCCATGCGGATAAGATGCCTGTCATCTCGACTGCTAGTGGGTACGAGGCCGTTGGGATCCAGCACGGCGTTCCGTATTACCCTCCTGAACCCACCGACTTCATATTGTTCTAACAGTCATTGGATCTCGACCAACGCGAGCAGCGATGTCGCGATACGATAAACCGCAATCGCGATAGGCTACAATTCGACCTTTATCAAAGTAGGAAACGTGATGGTACGCATTTCACCTCCTTACACGAGACATCACAACACCGGTCAACTGCTGTTTGTGTATGAGTTATCGGTTGTAAACTTTCCTCATGTCAACACGTTGTAGGTGTCGACACTGTCGCCAACCTTGTGTGAATGCTCTGACAAAAAAAAAAAAAAAAAAAAAAAAAGTTGGTTGAAATTGCTCTGAGCACTATGGGACTCAATATCTGAGGTCATCAGTCCCCTAGAACTTAGAAGTAGTTAAACCGAACTAATCTAAGGACATCACTCACATCCATGACCGAGGCAGGAGTCGAACCTGCGACCGTAGCGGTTCCAGACTGAAGCGCCTAGATCCGCTCGGCCACAACGGCCGGCTGCTCGGAAAAACTAATCATTTGCATATCATATCATCTTCTTCCTGTCGGTTATATTTCGCGTCTGTAGCACATCTTCGTGGTGTAGCAATTTTAATGGCCAGTAGTGTAGATAGAGGCGTCTTTCTTCCAATTCTTCTTTTGAGAGGCACAGTGGTGTTCCTTACCCTGTCATGGCGTGTAGAACCATTGTTTATGAATTCAGGTCACGGCTGGTAGTGACTAAGGGAGCCATGATGGTAAAACGGTGTGTCACAGACATAATGCGTCCTAATGCGTTACTTCTTAAGGGACAGTATCATGGTGCCATTTTTCAACAGGACATTGCTCGACCACTCACGGCACGTCGTCTGTGTAATGTTGAGGTATTCGCATGGTCAGTAAGTGCCCCAGATCTGTCTCCAGAAGCCGGTTGCTGTGGCCGAGCGATTCTTGGCGCTTCAGTCCGAAACCACGCTGCTGCTACGTTAGCAGGTTCGAATCCTGCTTCAGGCGTGGATGTGTGTGATGTCCTTAGGTTAGTTAGGTTTAAGTAGTTCTAAGTCTAGATGACTGATGACCTCAGATGTTAAGTCGCTTAGTGTTTAGAGTCATTTGAAGCATTTTGTCTCCAGCACACAGGATATCAAGGGCGAATTACTTGTGGCCTATAATGCTTCAGGAGGGAATACAACAGCTGCGTGACACCTTCACGTACCGAGTCAGCGCATACATCCAGGCCAGAGAGAGTGCAAAGTCATACCAATAAGTGAGCTCATACTGCTACGTTCTTTGTAAATTTGACTTGAAATTACTCGATACACTCTCTCAGTGGGAGCAGTTTAAATTTGTTGCCTCCTCCTCTTGTGGGCGCTTAAGCTGGATATTCTGCTGCGACGAGTTAATCATGAGAGACTGACAGACGTCACCAAAGTGTGGTCCCTCTGATCTACCAGCTAGGAATGCAGCCGATGGCACCGAGCGAGGTGGCGCAGTGGTTAGCACACTGGACTCGCATTAGGGAGGACGACGGTTCAATCCCGTCTCCGGCCATTCTGATTTAGGTTTTCCGTGATTTCCCTAAATCGCTTCAGGCAGATGCCGGGATGGTTCCTTTGAAAGGGCACGGCCGATTTCCTTCCCCATCCTTCCCTCACCCGAGCTTGCGCTCCGTCTCTAATGACCTCGTTGTCGACGGGACGTTAAACACTAATCTCCTCCTCCTCCTGCAGCCGATGTCAATAGCTACACTGAGCAACAGGACCATCTCCTCCAAACTCTCAAATTCCTACACATTGCGACGCGCAGGTTTCAAATTTGCCTTAAAGGTGCGTACGACGTTCCTGTCTAACGATGCAGAAGCATACTTCTATGCACCGTCCTTCTCAGGCTCGACCAAGCTTTGAACCTCAAGGTGTTGACAAATGCGAAGAAAGGCTACAGCTCAGAAGTTCATGAGAGTTGTAAGGTGGGTTAACGGTGTAACGTTGACACGAAACGTCAATTTCGGACCAGCGCCATCATGAACGTGTCACATGATAGGTTGTCATAAACCATCTTATCCACATTTTACCACAACTTTTGTTGCCTCTGTGATCGAGATTGGAACCGTGAAACTGTTGGAATCACGCAGTTCCGAGTTTTCTTACGAGTGGCCGAGGGAAACATTCCAGACACACCACCGTTCAAATCCGCAAGAAAAAGTCTCAGGAGGCGGAATCATCTCTTCCCTGGGGCGTTGATTTTCATACATTTCGCAGCCGAAAACGACAGTTGCATTGCGAATAGTAACAGGAAGACCTTGTTGAGAAACGTTGACACCGATGACACTCTCGGACCTGCCCACCCTTGTCTAAGGACATCACCGTGTTGCATCCCCATTAAACGTGGTTTGACCCTTTTCGAGCCCAGGGTAATGGTAATTTTTGCTCTCGTGTGCAGGTTGCAACCACTAGGGACCGTTCAAAACCATTAGACGAAATGTGAACATTTAGACGAAGTGTGAACATGATTTGTGGCAGGAAAGGACACTTATGCATATTCATTCCTACTATTTCTTGTTCTGTAACGTTATCACGGCCCGGGGGGGGGGGGGGGAGGGGTGGGGGGGGTGAGTGGCTAGGACATTGGTACAAGTAAATAAAACGGCAAAGGGTGCCCCTAAGACCCCATTTCGGTAAAACCCACTGAGCCGTTCGTGGATCGTGTTCCCGCCTTGTTTATAACGTACTTCCACCTCACTGCGTTAATTTAAATTACTACTGTCACTGAGTTGCTGCTTTGCCTGTCCGTGAGAGGCGTTAGCAGCGCATATCAATATACCCCCTCTCGTAGTATCTTTGCTCGACTGCTATTTTTCCCGGTCGTTGTCTGTCGTGAGGCAGTTCGAGTGGCGAGTTCGGGACTGCCAGTGAGTTGGAAAGCGCCTGGAGCGCAATCCGGACCTGCCAGTTGGGGAGTTGCAATGCGGCAATAGTGCAGTCGGGTTGGAGCAGCAGTGAGGTCTGCGTCGACATGGCTCGCCCGACCATTGCCACCACGCATCACTTGAGCCGGGCCACGGTCTTCGTGGATCGTCGGTCGGTCGTCCTACCGGACGACGCGTTTTGGCTCGCCGATCGTTCATGAGTCGGCTGTGTGTGTATGTGTGTGTGTATGTGTGTGTGTGTGCATCGACTCCCGATTTGTCTTCGTGCGTGCTTAATGACTGTTGGGTATGTTCAGGGCTTTGTGCAAGTGTTTGTTAGGTTGTGTGTGTCGTTGGCGTTATTTCCACTGACGACTATTTTAGATGTTGTCGGCATTCTGCGTCGAGTCGTTCGGTTGCTGCGGACCAAGGGAGTTATCTCTGCGCGGTGCAGTCGGCTGGGTCCGCTGGCAGCTCCTGCGCAGTGTCGGAGCATGTGTAGAGCTGTCCGATCGCTACGAGCTTCGTGGTTCACGAACCCAGAACGTCAAAGTTGAGTAATGGTTTCAACTACCAAAGCCACATCCATTCATCTTGTGTTATTCGCTTCGGTGGTTCGCTGTTTGGGAGGTTTTCCTGTAAACAACACCGAGTGTTTCTAATGCTGAAATTAAGCCGCCATGCGGAGCAAATAACTGTATTGGTTGACTACAATTCAAGTGCACCAGCGGAATTTTTTCCCTGGTGGCCGTTCAAAAAATGGTTCAAATGGCTCTGAGCACTATGCGACTTAACTTCTTAGGTCATCAGTCCCCTAGAACTTAGAACTACTTAAACCTAACTAACCTAAGGACATCACACAAATCCATGCCCGAGGCAGGATTCGAACCTGCGACCGTAGAGGTCGCGTGGTTCCAGACTGTAGTGACTAGAACCGCTCGGCCACTCCGGCCGGCTTGTGGCCGTTAGCGTTCCTGTTACCTCCTCTGGTCACTAACGTAATTTCAGGCAGCGTCCTTTCCTCGCATGTTGTCGCTGTCCAACATGGTGTGTAGTTTTGACAGCTAATACATATACCATTGTGGATAATCACATTCGTAACCTTTGGTGTTTGAGTTCTCATGTGCCAATTGGTGGCAAGGTAGTCGTTTTGTCGGTCGGTCCGTGGCTGTTCCCTAGTTGGGTTCCGACGGATCAAGTGTAGTTGGGCTCATCATCTGTCTCACCTAAGTGAACGAGGGCAGACCGACCTCCCTGGAGGCTTCTGAGTGCCGTTTGCTTTATTTTCCTTCTCACCGGTGTTTAATTGGTTGTTTATAACGTATCATAACCAATGATTTAAAGAGTCTTGTTTTTACTGGACTCTAGGTATTTTTGAATTTTGGAAAATCAGTTGTGGGCCTTAAGCCGCTTAAAACCTTATTCTTGAAATTACCCTTTAAGCAAAAACATAGAGGCCTTCTGCCTTAATAGACTATGGTAATATATTTTAAAATTTTCAATTTAATGGCTGCCCTCAGCCGCTTGTAGTGCACCTTGTATTGTTTGTTCTATCTACCTTTGCCTTAAGGATTTCCAGTCTAGTTATGATACCATATATGTTTTAATTACTTTACTTGCTATTTTAACTACATTTTTATTTGGTTGACTTTTAAGATTTCTTGTTTGGAGTCCCTCCGCTGTGAAATAATTGCCTTTTTGAAACTCGTAGTTCCAAAGGTTCGGCTATTTGCCGTTTTGGTTTAAAGGTGAAATTAAATTACAATTAATTACAATTTTGAGTGAACCTGACCAACACCTTATTTGGCCCTTTCCACAATCCTAGTCACCTGTTCTGCCCTGTGGGTCTAGCGGGCGTCTCACCCACGAAGGTACCTGCCCATCTTTATCACTATGGTACCTGCCCGTTTTTATTGATAATTTTTAAAATAACTGTGTGCAGAAATAACCCGTAAAGTAGGCAGGTAGGCAACTCACTGATACCCCTGCGAATACAGTTGGCTGGTTGCAGGCACTTCGGACTACATTACAGATTGCATCTATACGTATTCATGTTTAAAATTCCCAATAAAGATGGGCCGTGCCACCAACAGTTTTGGTGAACAGCGGCATGTATGTGCCATTGGTGAACGTCTCAACTCCCCCCCCCCCCCCCCCCACACACACACACACATGTGATCACCCCACAGCAGAACGCGAAATAGGAGAGACGAAGAAGCGTAAGAATCCTTTGCTTCTTTAGACCATGTTCAAATTTCGCCGAATGATTTTGAACGTACCCTACTTGTTCTTTCCTGTACACGAGAGAAAAAATTTCGGTCGTGTTGCACCCCAATAGGGTAGGATCATGATGAATGAGAATAAGGCCCCACAATGTCCTTAGATAAAGGTGGAAACGCCCAAGAGTGTCAGCGCTGTCAAAGTTTGTCAAGAAAGTCTTCCTGTTGATCACCGCACTGCAAACTGTCGTTATCGACGGCGAAATGTGTGGAAATCAACCCCAGGGAAAAGGGTGGAGCCGCTGACGCCCTTCATGCCGTCCCCTGAGGCTTTTTCGTGCATATCTGAGAGGCGATGTGTCTGGAATGTTTACCTCGGCCACTCATAAGAAAACTGCGTGATTTCAAAGCTGGGCGTCACGATTCTAACCAATCACAGAGGCGTCAAAAGTTGGGATGATAAGCGGGTAAGAAGGGTTGTGACACCCTTACTAAGCAGGTAAGAAGGGTTGTGACACCCTTACTATCATTTGACACGTTCACGGTAGCGTTGATCCGAATTGTGGTGAAGTCTGGCGACAACGTAACGTCAATAACCCATCTTACACGTCATATGAACTGGACTGTGGCCTTTATTTTAGTTAATGTCGACACCTTCCTGTTCGAAGCCTTATGGAGCCCGAGAGTGACATCGCAGGGCACCAAGCTTTTTTACTACTACAGAGGAAGATTATATGCACCTTTGAGCCAGATTTAAAACTTATCCGTGGCAATAGAAGACCTTTAAGGGGTTTTCAAAGAGTTATGCAGTGTATATGCGACTCGTGGTGGGCAGTGGGCAAAATCCAGCTGAAACTTGGTGCGAATCATCAATGGCTGCCAACGACCACACCAGCCCATCATATTAACACAATTTTAATATTAACATAATTTTACTGTACATCCGAGTGCTCTCACTCGCTGCAGTCATGGAATGTGCGGCTGCTCCCGGCGGAGATTCGAGTTCTCCCTCGGGCATGGCTGTGTGTGTTTGTCCTTAGGATAATTTAGGTTAAGTAGTGTGTAAGCTGAGGGACTGATAACCTTCGCAGTTAAGTCCCATAAGATTTCACACGAATTTGAACAGTTTTTTTTACTGTATATGCGTAGTGCAGCGTCTATATATTACAATTCTGCAAAAAATGCAAAAAAGTCTCTAGTAAAAGCTGTAAGGTTTGAAGGGGCTCATGGAGTTGTTACCTCGAAATGACCTTGAACCCTGTTTTCAAGGTCCGACCAAGGTCAAGTTCATTTTTGCAAATGGTAACCTCCATTGTTTATTCCATACTCGTATCCTACGTGAAAAAATACGCATTGCTTGTAGGGAATTTTTTTTTTTCGAAACACCAATGGTTTGTCGGCAGAGGGCACTTCGTTGTAACTTTCCCAGGTCACCAGTATTTCGAGAACGAAGCGAGATCGGGATAAATTTTCAATGAAAATTTAGTACGGTTTCTGAACTCTGGCCACTGGTGAAATTTCCGTGAACTTAAAACGGCCTAGTAATTGTTCAGTAGGGATTAACCTGAATGCAGATACCGTAGGCATTGGCGGAACCCAGTGTACACTACGTAGAGGACATTGCACATCGTTAGCCACCAAAAGGGCTGATTGACATGGTTCTCACTGGAAATTTAGGATCTTAGATGCTCGATAAACTGCCCATTTTGTCTAATGTACATCTGCACTTTTGTTAGAAACTTGTCTCAACATCATTCAGTGTCTGATGAGTGATTACCTGGAAAGTCGCTAGAACCCTTTCTCTCATATGTTCTGGTGTCGTCGAGGGAGTGGTGTACACTTTCTGCTTCGCAGCTCCCCATGAGAAGAAGTCCAATGGTTTTAAATTTGGCGTTCTTGGCGGGAATTCACGAGTTACACTACTGATACAAATCCATCGATTCGGGTACGTTGCATTGAGGTATCTTCTGGCAGGTACGGCCTGATGTGCACGGGCGCCGTCATGTTGAAACCAAGAAAGTGCGCCTGTGACTAGGGGGATATTTACTAGTAAAGGAAGCACCAGATTCTGGAGAATATGAAGGCAGCGCAAACCGTTCAACGTTTCGCCATAAAAAACGAGACCTTTCACATAGTCTCCAACTATGCCCGCCCAGACATTGACCACCGTCTCTGTGTTCGGTGATCTCGTTGGAAGCGAGGATTTGTTTCCACCCAGCAGTGTGCGTTATGGAGATTGATTCCTTCCATGCTGTCAAAGTCTGCCTCGTCGGTACATTACAGAGAGCACGCAGCCCTCTGACTGAACACGCTGAGCTACCGTGTCGGCTCCCATCTGAGCCACCGAGGACACATAGGATAGAGCGCCTGCAGGGACTTATCTCTGACACGCCTCCCGTGAGACCCACATTCACAACTTATTGTCCCGCACTATATTCATAGTGGCCCTGCCTATTATACTCATTATTCGCGGCTTTTTGCCGATTCCAGTAAGAGTTCGGGCACTGTTTCTGCAGCCGCAGAAAAGAAGATGGTTAAATGGCCGGTGAGCCTTATATATATATATATATATATATATATATATATATATATATATATATATATATATATATATATATATATATATATAAAAGACGACTCCTAATAGTAGCGTGTAACGCCGCGGTGAGTAAGGTAACCATGTCGGTGCGTGAGAAAATCTCCGAGGACTTCATTTTGATAGTGATGACGCGGTGCAAGCAGAAGTGAGGTTGTGGCTCCGTCAACAAAGTCAAACATACTACAGTCACGGTATGAGCAAACTGATCTCTTGATGGGAGAAATACACTCCTGGAAATGGAAAAAAGAACACATTGACACCGGTGTGTCAGACCCACCATACTTGCTCCGGACACTGCGAGAGGGCTGTACAAGCAATGATCACACGCACGGCACAGCGGACGCACCAGGAACCGCGGTGTTGGCCGTCGAATGGCGCTAGCTGCGCAGCATTTGTGCACCGCCGCCGTCAGTGTCAGCCAGATTGCCGTGGCATACGGAGCTCCATCGCAGTCTTTAACACTGGTAGCATGCCGCGACAGCGTGGACGTGAACCGTATGTGCAGTTGACGGACTTTGAGCGAGGGCGTATAGTGGGCATGCGGGAGGCCGGGTGGACGCACCGCCGAATTGCTCAACACGTGGGGCGTGAGGTCTCCACAGTACATCGATGTTGTCGCCAGTGGTCGGCGGAAGGTGCACGTGCCCGTCGACCTGGGACCGGACCGCAGCGACGCACGGATGCACGCCAAGACCGTAGGATCCTACGCAGTGCCGTAGGGGACCGCACCGCCACTTCCCAGCAAATTAGGGACATTGTTGCTCCTGGGGTATCGACGAGGACCATTCGCAATCGTCTCCATGAAGCTGGGCTACGGTCCCGCACACCGTTAGGCCGTCTTCCGCTCACGCCCCAACATCGTGCAGCCCGCCTCCAGTGGTGTCGCGACAGGCGTGAATGGAGGGACGAATGGAGACGTGTCGTCTTCAGCGATGAGAGTCGCTTCTGCCTTGGTGCCAATGATGGTCGTATGCGTGTTTGGCGCCGTGCAGGTGAGCGCCACAATGAGGACTGCATACGACCGAGGCACACAGGGCCAACACCCGGCATCATGGTGTGGGGAGCGATCTCCTACACTGGCCGTACACCACTGGTGTTTGTCGAGGGGATACTGAATAGTGCACGGTACATCCAAACCGTAATCGAACCCATCGTTCTACCATTCCTAGACCGGCTAGGGAACTTGCTGTTCCAACAGGACAATGCACGTCCGCATGTATCCCGTGCCACCCAACGTGCTCTAGAAGGTGTAAGTCAACTACCCTGGCCAGCAAGATCTCCGGATCTGTCCCCCATTGAGCACGTTTGGGACTGGATGAAGCGTCGTCTCACGCGGTCTGCACGTCCAGCACGAACGCTGGTCCAACTGAGGCGCCAGGTGGAAATGGCATGGCAAGCCGTTCCACAGGACTACATCCAGCATCTCTACGATCGTCTCCATGGGAGAATAGCAGCCTGCATTGCTGCGAAAGGTGGATATACACTGTACTAGTGCCGACATTGTGCATGCTCTGTTGCCTGTGTCTATGTGCCTGTGGTTCTGTCAGTGTGATCATGTGATGTATCTGACCCCAGGAATGTGTCAATAAAGTTTCCCCTTCCTGGGACAATGAATTCACGGTGTTCTTATTTCAATTTCCAGGAGTGTATGTTCGTCGCCGGGGTGACTATGCCGAGATATAAATGCGTAGACATGAAGATTGAAGATATAGAATATTCATAACCTTTATTTTATTTGAATAGCTTTAAGAGTTTTGACATAAGTTATTCTGACGCAATAAATTTGACTACTGCCCCGTAGAGTGCTGGCTAGAGGACAGCATTGTTAGGAGACACTGGTATGAGGATTCTTTTAGACTCTTGGACGAACGAGGGCAAAATGTAAGAGAAACAGAGTCGCCAAGCAACGAGAAGAGTAGGGTGCAGTGGGCATACAAGCAGACCTTCCGATGGTTTTTGGTGTCACATTTCACCTGACCCAATTTTCGTGTGACATTCAAGTCCACCAGTGGCACATATCCTTTCCTGTCTCCACCCACACTTCGCACTCGCTGAACTGGGATCACTTGACGTTTGTATGCGCTAGTCAAAGTCTGTCATGAACTTCCATCAGCAGACATCAGTTAAAAAGAGGAAGAAGACTGAAAGTAAATACTTATCCACACGTTATTGATATTCTTCTTCTTGTTAACAACAGACTAAAGGTGAAATGGAGCAGCAACCCAGAGACTGCCTTCTAGATTTATCAGACCTTCTTTCATTCTACTATTCTGCACTGCCACCAGAGCTTTCTTATAACTCTGAGAGTCAGGTAAGACCCACTAGAGTACTGCTTTTCGCCAACGCGTATAATGTGACTGCTAGTGGATCCATGCACTTGAATGTAGGCCTAGCACCTCTTAGTGACTTTCCAGTAGTGACTGAACTAGAAAATGTACAAAGTGTTGGTGCTAAAGTGCAGAATTATGGGTATGAGTGGCACTGTAAGTGCAGTATAAGGTAATTAGAGATGAAGATAATGGAGGATTGTGATCCATCTCATGGATTAATTGACATTCAATTGTTTAGGACAGAGTTTTCAGCAGCCTGTATGGTGCGCTTGAATTAACTTCAGGGGACACACACATTTACATATAACATTCGACTGTTGTGAGCTTCAGATATCTATTCTGTGCATTAATGAATGCTACAGGTAAACTTACACGCTGGTGTCCATAGATAAGGGCAGCATACTATAATTTTGTGAACTATTTGTCCAAGAACAGTGTAAATACGAGCAGTGTACAAATGCATGCATCTCCCCCCTCCCAGTGCCAAAGCGTATAAATGTGAGCCCTGTAAGTATCAAGTCCACTGAATCAGAATTCACAGATGGTATTCCTATGAACATTGTCACACCTGTCTGACTGAATGCTATGTAAGCCAAATTTAAGATGTATAGAAAGCAACTGTTTGGAAAATACTGCTCAGCACAGTGGCTGCGATGTGCATATATGTGCACAAAGAAAAACAAAAAATATTGTTCTTGTTGTCTCACCTATCGACAACCTATAATTAGATGCATCCAAACACAACAAGGGTGTTAAGTGTAAGGCTGCACACAATGTGTTGATTGTTTAATACATCTTACTCTCCAGCATGTAGGGCTGTTGTCAGTGCACACGAGGTGGGCAAGAAGTATGTCCCAGCTGTGGGGCACTAGGGAAGTCTGTCCCAGACCATCCACCAGGCTGCCCAACAGCTGAGACCCAAAGAGGCAGAGGAGTCTCACAGCAATGCCTGCCCCCACCTCGACTCACTCCACCCTTCTGCACCATATAGTGCCTGCCACAGACACTGGTGCGTACAGCCAGCAAATTCAGAACTCACTTCGAAATGCTTGGCTATCAGATTCCTTTGTTTTAAACAGTGGAGTTCAGTACTGGATGCTTTATGCTGATGCTTAAAATTGTCTCTTCTTACAGAAAAAAATGTGTGCAATATTAATTAGCTGCTTCTTACAATTTTTTTTCCAAGTTCGTTCCTCTAGTCATCTATAGCGATTATGCTCTTTTGTAAACGCCAACAATAATGTAAAAAGGCAGAACTAATGATTTTATTAACAATATTTTTCCTTTACATTTGTGCTTTAAAGGTATGCATACAAAAGTGAAAATAATTTTTATGAACTTTAAAGATGTATATATGTACCATTCCGTGATGAGGTATCAAGAAGATGGTTTATGTACGGAATTGAAAATAATTTTAACATTTTATCACTTGAAAAAAGATTATGTATATACTATTTTAAATTAATTAAACTACATGGTTTATGGAATCACAAACAATATTTATACTTTTTATCTTAAAAACTCAATATAGACTACAATATTTAAACTTTAAGAAAAGATTACAAAAATGATTTTTACAATAATACTACTAAAATGGTTTTTAAACTATTTACAGTTTTCTGTATATATACAATATTTACACTGAATGGGGAACTATCAGCACACAGGCAGAAAAACACACATAGCAGACACAATTTGCAATCTTTCACACACATACACATACACTTATGATGAAACACTTCACCTATCTATTCCAAACACACACACACACACACACACACATGTATACACACACACGCATAGTGTGTACTATTAATCACTCTCACATGGCTATTGTGAACACAGATGAAGCATTTGTCACCATAGCGTGTTAGGCCAACCTTCTGCTACAGTGCAGTATGTACCTAATGACCCTGAAACTGAAAGACTATTTGGCACACCACATGCCAATATTCCTCTGTACTAGCAGGCAGGCACTCATTGATGTACTCAGTCGCGAGAACTGCACAAATCACACACACACTTAGTCCAACTTTGGATGGCGCCTTCATTTATACAGCATACAATCATTTTAAAATTTCAGACCCACAAGCTCCACAATTTGCACGCCATTCGTTTTGTCTTCAACAGGGCCAATAATCTTCTGGTTCTGATGTGTTATGCCATAAGGATTATCAGTCAGATATCGAGATATGTCGAATTTCTGGAGGATTGTACCCAATTACCTCATATGGATTGCAGCCTTTTACCCAGCATATGTAACTGTTCGTGTCCATATAAAGTAATTGGGAATGGGAAAGTTTGTTTGTCCATTCACAGTTGAATCGGTACATGTAAAGTTTGGTTGACTGTAGAGAGGTCCAGAATACACATGCTGATACAGACATCCTTCGTGAACTTCACCTTAGCCATCTTCACAGCGACTAGTTCTCACTGAAGATTGTGACATGCTTAAAATTGGGCCTAGTGGTGTAATCACGCCCATCCCATCGAGAAACTAAATGAATCTTTCAGTTGTTTTAACATTCTTCATGGGTTTTCCACAAACAGAGTTATTCATTATAAAAAACTTTTCGAAGTCATACACTGTGAGGATCCTCCTTTGGTATTAACATCATTGAACTCCTTCAAGCAGAAGATGCCATATGTGATTCTAATAGGTCATCCCCAACCTGAGACATTGCAAGACGTTCCTGTAATGTAGAATGTATCTTCCAGCATTGTTATCAGCTTAGGGATGGAACTGTTCCATGGGACTAGGCACTTAGGACACTGTGACAAGTTGCTGTGAACATCATGCAAACTGGGAGGATATTCCAGGGTGGCCTTCAGGATATATCCATCATCCACATCTCCAGCCACACGTTGGTCTCTATTTCTAATCTGGCTGTTTAATCTATGGACAGGAATAGAAACCCTCAAAATGGCAGTGACTGTTTCATAGCATGCCCATGGAAATTGTTTACATCCTTGTAAATAATTTAACCAAACTGTCAGATGACTTGTACTCCTTCTCAGTAATTCATGGCTTATCCATCTTGCTGTACCGTGCACATACTAGCACATGAATCCTGCATTCTAAAAACCAAGATGTCAACATCTCTCAGCAGTTCAATGTGGATAGGTGTCTTTTTTAAAATTGTGTTGCACAAGAGCTCTGGTGAGGTATAATAGAAGGCAGGATCCAGGCATACACTCCACAATTTCTCAAACACGTCTGGGAGCTTTTTCACATCTGTTAGGATGTACCAGTTAGTATCTCTTTAAATTAAATATATCGAACTCCTGCCAAACATTCACTTCATGCCTATACTCTGTATCCATTATGGCAGAGCCTATGAGTTTGCTGCTGATTGCAGTTACATCATGCAACATGGTTTCATGGGGCCTGTCTATAAAAGTCAGGTATTCGTATGGAAAGCCCTATTTCTTTGCCACAAGAAGAAAGCATTCATCATCAGGATATGCAGCTCTGATATGCATATGCTCCCCACAGTAAGTTACTGAAGAGATGTGAGCTCGACAGTTCGCACAAGACAGGGTGAGCAATTTGTCAGTGGCTGGTAGTCTATATTTGACAGCAGTGTATGCAACATCTGAAAAGGAAAACTTTTGTGTGACAGCATGGTCTCTGGCTAGCTGTAACGCCACTATGGGATGAGGGACTTGATGACTGTCACTCATCTTGATGCAGCAGGCATTGGAGGTGCCACAGTATATGAGTGATGTGTGCTGTACTAGTGCTGGCTGTTGTGCCAATGCAGAGGCCAGCCTGTGCCGAATGCAAGAACATCATTGCGACACATGTGGTGTCCACGACGATGCAAGGGGTATGTTACATGGCATCTTCTTGGTAACTGTTGTCTTCTTTTTATAAAGTTCAAATGCAAACACAATTTTTTTTTTTTTGGTCATGCCACTCAACCCATTCTGAGCCGTTTATAATATGAAATTGTGGCTTGATAACTATTTTGGTATGGAGTACAATTACATTACTTCAACAAGTAATATATTTACACATCATCTCAGTATGTTGGAGCCTGAATTGTCATGAATATCCTATGACATAACACAAACAGTAAGTGTAATGTCGATATTTTTCTCGGTATATTAGCCTGTACTTCAGGATTCGCAAAATAACGCACTGCTGTATAAAGAAATTAATTTCTCTTTTTTTAAATTTCAGCTAGCATTGTAGGATATACAGTATGTATATGCACGTAGTTCTTTACCTACATCAGGCAATAATGATGAACCTTGTGTACTGCAACCATAGGCAAACAATTCATAAAAATGTTTTGCGAAATCTTCCTTAGAGGTGTTGTGGCTAATGAATTCTGTAAGTGTATTCCGTATACTTCCTAAATTTCGATGCACATACACCTCCTACGACACTAGTTCACAGCAGTCTGAATGGCTGGCATACACACATTTTGTTTGTAAATGCTGATTCCTAAATGTCAGTGCACTACTCCATATTCTAGTTGCCATATGAGTTCATCTTAACTATCTTTTTTGGTAGTTGCCAACACATACAGTATGGTCGTCTAGTAACACAGGAGGTGCTCAAATGCTGAACATTGGACATATACCTGAGAAATTTTTACATAATACACGCCAGTCATGCCGTGAAAGCAATACGTTTTCAGTTGTCAGCACACATATTTGGACTGTACATTATACAGAATAAAATCACATTAGCAGGTGTAATATCAACGACTACATTTTATTCAGAACGATATTCACGACAGAACTGTGTGTGGAATTTGAGCGAACATTCTCGTGATATTAATAAAAGGAGTTCATCGATACTAAAATAATAATAAATATTTATTCTCAGTGACATAATTTAATTTTCTGTGAAAAATCATAACTCAGACAATACTCATGGAAAAAGATAATGGAAATCATTATCTTTTGTTACCAGTCATTCTTCTAGAAAAATTCTTCTTATTGTTCGAACTGTTGTAATGATCGGACGTGATTGATGTCTTGTAACACTGAGGTCTGTAAAAAAAACTGTATTATGTTGTTAATTAATATTTGGAAAATAGAGTTTCTGTGTCACTGAAATGAATTTTCTTTTCTTAAAGGTTTATTTTACTGTAATTCTCGTCCTACATGAATGTTAAGTTTTCTGCTTGGCTACAAAGGAGCGCAGCCATTAGCGCTTTTGATCTACAGCGTTCTTTATTGGTAAATGCTGGATAATAAGCGATTAACATTGAGAAATATTTTCAAATGTTAATGCATATAGTGAAGATAGAAAAAGATTTAATATATATTATTTGTTAGTAGTAAAACAGGGCCTGAAGGAGAATCGATAAGTGATTGTCTTATGCTAGCCCCCATCGTAGTGAAATATTGCAGCGGGCAGATTTAAATAGATTTTCTAGATGGACATAAATGTTGCAGCACGTAATTGCAATAATAATTGTGTATTGGTGGCCCAGAACCCACTTTGAGGAAGTAAATTCGACTTAGAGGGTGAATAATCTTTAAACAGTGCAAGTAGCATCTTACGTGATATAAATTCTTATCTGGTGATGTATGAAGCCTGGTTATTTGTGACAATTTTTATGATATATTTTTAAAGGAAAAATACATTAGTGTTGTGTGCGTGTAGTATTTTGTGACAAACCTGTCAATTTTTCTTAAAGAAAAGTGCAGTCACCTCAAATAACACTAGCGTTAAATTCGATAAACGATCTGAAACATAATGCCATTTACACTGCTTGACAGACAACATTGATACACGTTCCAGGTGGAGATTTCTGTAACAAAATAACTTTCATTAGCCAGGAAAATCAATGTTTAAATAAAACTTCATGTTACGTTGATAATAAGTAACTAGTTTTATTGTAATCTTGCTGAAATTGTACAACGCGCCATCAAACCACAATACTCGGACGCCACACAGATGAGGTACGCCAGAGTTAGAGGTCGGACGAGTGGTGCTGATGAGGGTGATAGTGAGAACTCATTGTCTGGCAACAATTGATGTACGTCACTGTGCCGTGGTACAGAAAGGTCAGATGAATCTTTAGGCTCCTGCAATTCAACTGGGTTGCATTGTGTAGCAGGAGAAAAGGCAAAAAAAACTACAGAATGTATGATAATAATAACGTCTTTGTTTGTACTCATTTCAGTTATTTGATATAGGTGAGGCTACTCAGTAATAATAACATATTTGTTTCAAAGTAATTGAGTGCAAATTAATTGAGAACAGACGGTGGAGCGTCCCTTGAATAATATTATTGGTACAAATACTTGTCTTATTTTAGTCTTCTTCTGCTTTTTGGAGGTGGTCTGTGGTCTCTGCCGACAGTGTTTTGTAGTGGTCTCACAACGGAGCACAGACCGCAAATGGCCCCTGCTGCTTGAGAGAAAAATCGGAGGGTGGGTTGGTGTAATTGATTCCGTTTGGTCAGCTACTGCTCATAGACCTGAAATGTGTATCTCCTTCCCCTCCCCCTTCTCCTCTTCCCCCACCACCACACCTATCCTTCTCGTCCCCCACCCTGTGGGGGACCTTAACACACGTCACGCTTTAACACTACTTGCAGAATTTCATCAGCTGTAATATGACACTAAAGCTCATGTGATGGTTTGCTCATATGTCCATTGATACTCAATGATCGATGAGGCTATGACTGCAAATGCACACGTATCGAGTGAAATGTGTTGTGACACTTGCTGGAGGGATGGACATCTCGTATTACAAATGCTGCATGGTGCATGTAGCGCCCTGTCCCACGTACAAATGCAACATCTGCAAAATCGTCACACTCGCGAAGCGTGCATGAAGATCAGCTGATTCTTTCCAAAATGATTGGACATTATTTTATTCAACTCAATCATTGCTTGAGTGGCTGAGGAAAAAAGTTACATTTGAAGTGATGTTGCTGTTTAACAGTAGGTACCATCTGATCACCAATGGCCCTATGCATGTTACTGTTCTGTTGGCATCCAACATTAGCTTTGAAGTTATAGTTGGTATAGAGAATGTGCAGAGTTGTGGTATTGTGTTAGTTACCTTTTTTGTTCCGGCTGTATTTACGACGAAGAGCTGATTAACTAGAACATTGATGATCGGGTACAAACCAGAAAGGAAAGGCAATGTAGAAGAGGTACTGCCTATATTTACGACTGCCTATATTTACGACCAAAGAGCCGACCGAGTAAAACTCTGAGGGTCGGGTACGAACCAGAAAATAATATGGAGAGCAGGTAGACAATGAATCAAATGACCACGAGGATTACAGAATGTTACTCCCCTTGATCAGCAAGTAGTTCCGTGGATCCACAGTGCGTCGCAGCGGTTACTGAGAAGTGGTAATGAAAGCCAGGTAGAAGAGGGCAGCCAGTCCACGAGCGGTCGTTCGACACGAATGTTGCCAACCAACCGACGGGATGTCGGCCTGCTGCTTGTAGTCGACGCTCATTCCGGTGAGGTACTCCGGTATCTTCGCTCTGTACGGGCCCTCCTTGCGCAGCTCATGGCTTCGGCCGCTAGGATCTCGTGACCACCTCATGTCGCGAAGCTACCACCAATCCCCAAACCTCCTGTCTCACTCTCGGGCCAGCGAACCCCGTACATATATCGGCAAGCAAAGACCTTCTAAGGACACAGCCCACATATACCAACTCTTTATCATTGATATTGGCAGTTTGGCCGCAAGACGGGTAGTCGATACTACACCTGAGCCAGTGGCGCCAGACAGAACAATCTACTAATTCAATGGCGCCACGGCTCATTGTTGTTTAATTCTTCAGGCTTTCCCAGAGAGGCGTTGTCATGTCAAACAACCGAATTTCTGCCGATTATTCGCGTCTTTCTTGCACGATATTTTGTTATTATCATACGTTACTCGTAGAGCTACTCTATGCAGGGTGGGATGAAGAGAAATAAAACAATGTTGTATGAATAGTTATGTTTTATTATTGTTTTTCGATACAACAGTAAAAACCATGCATTAGGTGCAATAATTCATTATGCTTAAAATACGTTCAGTGATTCTTTTTTCACTGATGGGTGGTGATAATGGGAACAGTTGCTGTGAAAATGCACATCCTAGTTCTGTAATTCTGTTGGCGGAAGAAAATAGCGTCAGTGTTAACGAATATATTAATAACAACGATAATAATAATAATAGTAATAGTAATAATAATAACGGACAGAGTGAGCAGCTTACTTTCCAGATGTGAGTAGGAGTTTCTATGTTGCACAATTCAGTTATTTCATAAGGAACTTTCAACAAATGTAAATCATTTTCTTGGGGAATCCATTCATCTTCATGCAAATACAACTCTCGATTGCTAGTCAATGTGAATAATCTGTCTCTATTACTTCATTCCATTTTCAGTGTACTCACTGTCACTTCTTGAGTAGTGGAAGAGGTAGATTTGGTTGAGATTTCAGAAGGGCAAGCAATTCCAGCAAATGCAGCTAATTGAGAAAGCCCAACCAGGTAAGACATCTTCATACTACACTGTTTTATTCCAGTTATTTGCCGGACAATATCCCTGCCAACAAACTGCCTGTTGCCTTTTGTCTCGGGTTCTTCGGCCGACGTTCTTTTGATGATTTCTCCGACGTTTCCCCTGGACAAGTGGCTGCCATCGTCAAAGATTCATCGTCCATTGCTGGTGGTGGACTGAAGCAGAGCTTGCGGCCGCTGACAGTATGTAGCTGGAAGATTCACGTGGAATGGAAATTTCTACGAAGAGCTGGAAGGCGTCACCATGGGTAATCTTCTTAGTCCAGTGGTGACCGACTTCTCCGTGGAACATTTCGAAACACATGCATTGGACTTGGCACCTTGTAAACCTAAGGTGTGATACAGATACGCCGATGACAGTTTCATTGTGTGGAGTCATGGTGAAGAGCAGCTCGGTGACTTCCTAAGACACTTAGACTGCCTCCATGCCAACATAAATTATACCATGGAAGAAGAAAAGGACAAACTCTATCATTTCTAGATGTGCTGGTCACAAGGCATGGTGAGAACCTGGGACATAGGGAGTATCGAAAACTGACACACACGGGCCGATACTTGCACTACTGTCAAACACCACCCGAGCCAGAAAAGAGGCATGATTAATACTCTCGTAATGCGATCTAGACGAATATGTGAGCCGCAGCAACTCGGACGCGAAATGCAACACCTGGGACGAGTTCTGAGGAGCAACGAGTACTCCACAAGGTATATTAAAAGTGTAGCAGAGCCAAATTCTCGGTGAAGTGACAAATCAGAAAAAGAAATGTGGGGCACGGCCTTTCTTCCATACATCCCCGTGCCGGCCGGTGTGACCGTGCGGCTCTAAGCACTTCAGTTTGGAACCGCGTGACTGCTACGGTCGCAGGTTCGAATCCTGCCTCGGGTATGGATGTTTGTGATGTCCTTCGGTTAGTTAGGTTTTAGTGGTTCTAAGTTCTAGGGGACTGATGACCTCTGAAGTTAAGTCCCATAGTGCTCAGAACCATTTGAACAAAATAGGCCGTACACTGCACAAATATGGCGTAAAGACTACTTTCAAACAGATAAAGAAGGTAAAAGAGTGTTTTAGGTCAGCAAAGGAGAAAAGGCACGCACCTGCAATGTCGGGAATATACCGCATGCCATGTCCACCGAAAAAGTTTATGTTGGAATGACTGGATGATCAATCAACACCAGGATCACGGTACATAAGAGACATTGTAAGTTGGGGCAGGTGGAGAAATCGGCTGTGGCAGAGCACGCGCTGTGTGAGACCGACCGCGTAGAAAATTCGCCGACGCGGAAGTTCTTGCTGTAGGGAAGAACTATCAGACTCGCTTGTTCAGAGAAGCTATAGAAATGCACAAACAAGAGAGCAGCTTCACCAAGAAAGAAGGAAGCCTCAAGATAAACGGATCCGGCTTTCCGTGCTGCAGCGAACGACCGTCGCAGTTAGCAAGAGAAACGTATCGGAAATGGCCGCGGGGAAGCCCTTGAACATTGGCGAACGAGTTACATAGAGTCGTCTGCGGCCGCGAGTTCGGCTGCAATACACCACCAGCAATAGAGGGTGAAACTTAGACAATTCCAGACACTCATTCTGGCGAGACGTCACAAAAATCATCAGACGAACGTCGGCCGAAGAACCCGAGACAGAAGCCAACGGCCGTTTGCCACGAAAGCCTTAACAATTCTGTGATATCCCTGCTTATATATCTTTTGATTATTGGATAATCTGAATGAAGTGTCACACCCTCTTCCATTAGCATGTCCTTGCACTCTTGATGCAGCCAGCTGTAAATACGTTCCTCTGATGGATGTCTGCAGGAATTACACTTTTTAAAGTCTCCTCTGCTCGACACAAATGCGTCAGCAATTGAGCACTTGAGTCGTGGGCTTGCATACAGACAACGAACAAATGATGACTCTCACGCAACTGAATTATAAATAGTTATATTGGTTGAGTGATGTAGGGGCTGACATTGCACGTCATTAGGCGAAGCATCGATGTCCCGTGGCCCCACAGCGATTGGCAGACAGAATGATCATATGGACACAACACGATTGGCCGACCTCCGCTCCCTTACCCAGCATCCTCTTCCATTCCCTGCCCCTCCCCATCTCACTCCACAGGGGAGGAGCCTTGATATGTACTGCTAGTGACCTTGAATATCATGTGCACAATTGTGTCGGTGGAAGTATGACACTATAAAAAATGTCCTGACGGATCCTGAATCAACGGTTTTGGCCTGAACGCAGAGTGATGTTACACTCAGAAGAACAATTAGAAACAAACGTGCAACAGTTTTGGCTGTATAAAGCCAGAATTATCCCAACAGAGGCGATATCGAGGTACTGATAATCTTGACGTAAAAGAAACAGGAAATATTTATGTGGTTGTGATTTGTCTCATTCACCTTTTTGTATAACGACATCATAAAAGAGCCAACAGCTCTTTATAATGAATATCTGCCTTCAGAAAATTGGTTCATTGAAGTAACTTGCATGACGCTTCTTTAGTAGCATCATCTGTTACTTACAAGTGCGAGTATTATCTCATTCTCCAGCAGTCACCAAATGGAATTACCAACAATGTAAAACAATATTAAGCATGTTGTCTGGCCTCACGTACCATAAATTCATTAGTGTGAAGGAGTCGTTCTCCAATGGTGGATGGAGCTTGCCACCTGCGTCTTCTGACGGACGATAAACCTTGTGCTGCCTGTCACTCAACGCACACATGTACTAACGACCTGCAGTCCTAATATAAGCAGTGTGATGCATAGATCGATGACACACCACAGGAAGCTACGCACTGGGGGCTCATCAGGAATCCCCTAGGGCCTGCGACAGCATACTAATGCCATTGATAGGCAGACAGCCATGGAGACATCCCCTGCAGTCCACAGAAAGGTTGGTACTAGGTCGCGAGTGATACATAGGTGATACAAACAAGACTGGAGCATCGCCTACTGATCTTCCAAAGAGCACATCACCGACTCATAATGGCCGTATCTGGGACTATTGTTACCTGTTCCATGTTGTGCAATACGAGATGTTCGTGACTAGGTAACAGAGTCCTTATCAAGCCATCGAGATGACTTCTTTTGTGAACGTTGAAGTGTAGATTCCGATTAAAACGTCAATATGTAATGAGTGATAGAGACTGAGCATTAAAATCTTTGCAGATCTTTGACAGTTTCAGAAATAATGCACTTACATAAACACTAATGTGAACAAAATTATTACTACTGCTCACCATTAGACTGAATGCTTATTGGTAGTTGTGCGGGTGCGTGACAGTGAGGAAAATAACCTGGTGTACAAATATCTCAAGAACCATGTCCCGCCTTTTGTACTCGTAATGCCCAGGTGACCATCAAAGATCGGCGACTTTTGTGAAATTACTGTCATTGAAGAGAAGTGTCATTCTCGGTTGTTTCATTGGTCAGTTGTTTCAGCTAACTTCCGTAGTATGATGTAGCAGTCTTTTCTATGTAAAGTCCAAGGTTCATCGAGCTATGTTAATTGGAGGCGACACACCATGCGGAAGTACATACTGGTACAGATGCCTCAGCTTTCTAGGTGGTGTTTTCAGAAAAATTCTGTCCAACCTCATATCTCATGATTTCTGAAATAGGACCTAACATCGAACTGGTTAAAAGATTTTCTAAAAGAATGCGGGAGGTATGGCAGAAAGTAAAAAGAACCAATACCAAAGTTTTGAAATGACAGCAACAATCTATGAAACGTATGGAAAAGCTGCCTCAAAATCGAGTGTCAGGGACTATCAGTCACTAATCTCTGTATGCCTAACGGAAAGACAAAAAAGTTCTTGACTAAATATGAGGGTCCTTTAACCATCGAGATGACTTCCCCTGTGAACGTTAAAATGAAGTTTCTACTAAAAGGGTTATTGTCCGTGTAAGTAGGCTTAAATGTATTTGAGAAATGGTGGATGCATTGCTACAAGTCTGGGTGAATGAAAACGACGAAGAATGACAAAAAGCCTATAACAGTGGACAAGCATGATGCGCATAGCGTACGCTAAGCACTGAGGTCACGCGACAAATATTAGTATTTGAGTTCAGTGATGTTAGGTCCAAGAGTTGTTAGGGATGTCTTTTTCAATTCTTGTTTGTGCGTATTGTGAATATAGACTGGTTACCGTTCGTTGTTACAGTTGTGGATTGGTTATGTGTTATTTCTCAATTGTTTTGTTCTGTGTACGCATTATTGAAGAAATGAATGAATGACAGAAGTTCCTTACCTCAAGTTGCGGATCAACATAATCAGTCGTATGGGTTGTGGTAATCCTGATGTTGCTACATGTCATCAACGGAAGAGCAACGCATACAGTTCGCGTTCAACCGTCAGAGTAAGGTGTGTTATTTTCCCGTTAACCGGATGTGTTATTGACCAGTCATTAGTGGCCACTGAGGCTCACAGTTGGTGTGTGGGATATAAGGAACTGTGTTCGCAGTTTTCTAAAGGCATTCATGGAGCTGCACTGGGAAGCACAGGGTATAAAAATTCTCACTTAGGTGCAGGGCGTATATCAGGAATTGATGCTGTCGTATGGCAGAATGAGACGTCCGCTGATCTACATCACTGACATTGTACCATTGACGCTATTTTGTAGGAAAACAGGGTTGTTGGACGCAGAAGAAAAACACTAAAAACATTGTATGGAACGGTGGGTATCGAAGATATCCAAGAACTGAGTAATTCAGTGAGGCAACTTCAAACGATGGTAGACACAAGCAAAACCACAGTAGAGTGGCATGCCAAAACATTTCTTGACACACTTCCACCTAGCATAGAATGATTGTCTTGAGGAACCTCAAAACGCAACTGAGGTGTCGAGAAAGAACTTAGCGATGCTCTAGGAGGAGGAGGAGCCTAGTATTTAACGTCCCGTCGACAACGAGGTAATTAGAGACGGAGCACAAGCTTGAATTAGGGCGGGATGAGGGAGGGAAGTATACGTGCCCTTTCGAAGGAACTATGCCTTAAACGATTTAGGGAAAGCAAGGAAAACCTAGATTAGAATGGCTGGAGGCATGCTGAACCGTCGTCCTCCCGTAAGCGAGTCCAATGTAGTGATGTTCTACCGCATACTAACCGTGCAAGCGGCTACGGACAGAGCAAAGTTGTACGTGTTGGCCCGACTACCAGTGGCGGGAGTCGGCGTGCAGTATCGGTGTTATACGGTTCACTGTTATTCAGTAACAGTGAATGGGGGGAAAATGGGTAGAAGTAAAGACACGAGAGGTTTTAATAATTTCTGAACATGGAGAAACTCACGCCGTTATGTTACTAGGGGATCTACTGGAGTGTCTGCAGAAAGATATCACCATCTATTCAACCAGAGAAGTGCAGAATGACGCACTGCGATGCGAAGTGTGCAACTTTTTCTGCGGAAAGCAGAGCCGACAGAATATCAGAAAGAAAGATTGGCACCACAATCACATCTGCAGAAGGTAGGAGCGCTTTGGATATACTCATCATTTGCTCCGTAACCTGTGCTCACGAATTGCTGCAACAAAGGGAAAACCTCAGGACATGGCAATGTTTAAGTTACGTAATAATGATCTTTTAGTGACCGGCGCAACTTTCGAGGTAGCTGGGACGAACTTCCTCCTCCCATCTTCGTTCACGGATATGACCATACTCAAACGAACGCACACTGTATTGTACCGGCCAGAGAAATCGTTTGAAGTACGTCCAACCTAAAATGTAGCCTATCTCAGCAGCAACGTCAATTCAGAAACACTATGTGATCAAACGTATCTGGGCACCCCCAAAAACATACGTTTTTCAGATTAGGTGCATTGAGCTGCCACCTACTGCCATGTACTCCATATCAGCGACCTGTCATAGTACTTGCAGTTGATCCTGATTCTGTTTGGAATTCCTGTGTGATGGTCTGGGTAGATGTCTGCCTATTACACATTACGACCCTCTTCAACTGTCGGCGGTCTCTGTCAGTCAACAGACGAGGTCGGCCTATACGCTCTTTTGTGCTGTGCGTGTCCCTTCACTTTTCCACTTCACTGTCTCATCGGAAGCAGTGGACATAGGGATGTTTAGTAGTGTGGTAATCTCAAGCACAGACGTATCACACATGTGACACCCAATCACCGGACCTCGTTCGATAAGTGATTTCCCTAAATCGTTTCAGGCAAATGCTGGGATGGTTCCTTTGAAAGGGCACGGCCGATTTCCTTCCCCATCCTTCCCTAATCCGAGCTTGCGCTCCGTCTCTAATGACCTCGTTGTCGACGGGACGTTAAACACCACTAACCTAACCTCGTTCGATAACCGTGAGTTCCGTGGAGCGCCCAGTCTGTTCTCTAATGATGTCTAATGGATACTGAGGTCACTGATATGGAGTACCTGGCAGCAGGTGGCAGCTCAATGCACCTAATCTGAAAAACGTATGTTTTTGGAGGTGTGCGGATACTTTTCATCACATAGTTTATATGTGGCATCCGAATTTTGTAATGATACTAATTAAAACTGAAATGAAACTGTAATATTGTAAGCGATGTACGTCTCTGATGGGCTCTATAAAGCGGATCGCTGGCTATGCACGACCACAGAGCCAAAGTTATTGCATGTGGTCTGAGACTGTAGTGTTGGAGTAAGAGAGCGTTTGGCGCACAGCAGTGAGTGAGTATCAGTCTGTGAGTGAAAGAAGATGCAGTAGGCAGTTTTTGTGGTGTGCTCTGTAAAGCAACGAAGTAATTGATTATAATGTAGGAATTTTCTCGTACCAGTATTTTGTGTTATTCCGCACGTAAAACAGATAGTTAAAAATGATGAGTGATTTTATAATGGAATGTTAAATGAAATGATGAAATGTAAATTTAATTGTGACAAGAAGGGATTACTGAATTGATAGTACACAGAAGTTTTACGAGTACATGTATTATTGGAAATATAAATGTGGAAGCAGAAGTCTTCTCGCAGTTAATGTAAAGAAGTTAATTTATTATTGCTTTCCTTTTGCCAGCGTGTTGGTGTAAATGAGTTGGCTCATAACTGGTAACAGTGAGTTCTTTGTTGAGTAACCCCAGAATGTACGTAAACAGATTTGATGTATAGACTAGTTAGATATTTCCCTTTGGTAATGTTTCTAAGATTTGTTAACATAGATATACGTAATTAATGATTTATCTTTACGCTTTTTAGTTATGTTGGATAATACTTGCTGTGCAAATACCATTGTTTGTGTCTACGTCAACAAAGAAAGGCTTTCAGTTAGTAAAAAGGATGTAATTTTTTTGAGTAGTGTAATTTCAATTGTTAGGTGTTTCGAAAAGCCAAACTTCGAATACATCTTCACTATTGAAAAGGTCAGTGTTAGTAATTCACCCAAACCACTACCGCCACCCTGTTCAGGTCATATGTTTTTTTAAGGACATTCAGTTTTTCTTAAATGTTTTCATTTATAAGTCAAAAGAATTTCATGTATATCTCAATGTGTTGCGGCCAGCACTGCACAGCGCTGAACCTGTAGCTAGCATATTTTAGTCTTCTTCATGAGAAGAGCAGAATATAACGCCATCCACCGTTGCTACTTTAGAGGTAAGACAATTTTATATTTCTGTTATACGGGCAGGGAACAAAGACATCAGTTTTGAACAGGGCCAGAGGATTTAGTACCTAAGGGGTTGAATGTATTTTGCAGTGACTACATTTCTTCAATGGTACTGGGAGTTGCATTGCTCAATTAGTTCGTATAAAGTTTTGCTAATAATAATACAGAGTAAGCACACCACTTGCAGTTACAACACGCTACTCGGTAACTCCAGCTTTGTATGCATTCCCAGTTCAGGCATTCATTTATGTATTTCAATAAAGTATATAAAGAACGTTTCAAAACTAAGCATACACCAGAAATTTATCATCTTTGAAAGTTCATAGCGTCTGAGTTGAAGATATACCAATACAACACCATAACGGCGCATGCTTCCAGAGACGTCGTTGTGGAAAGAGGAAATATACAATGTAGATCGCTTTTCGGTGTATTGTTTCCACATGAACCTTCAGCATGAAGCACACCATTAAATTCTAAATGGCTGTTGTGGTACCATTTACAGTCTGTATTAAATTACGTTTCTATACTGTACAACAAAACACAACAACTCATACTTATCCACGCACACAGGCCGTTACTTTACTAGAACCGACATTCTTTTCCCACTGAATGATGCTTTGTTAGCTGTCAAACTGTGCAAATAGGGACGCAAAACTGCGCTAATTCAGCGCTTGCTTTGCGGCTGCTATCAGTGAACGTATCGAGTGTATGGCTCATATAATTCTGTATGCATAGCACCAGTTCCTCCGTTATTTGCTCTTCTTCGTACAATATGTCGTCTATCTATCTGACAGTGTCTGTCACTTGAAAACTCTGTTACAGATGTGACCTACATTTTTTTTTCTTTTTAGATACCATGCAAATCGCACACCTTCCCATCTTCGACTTTTGTAGTCCTGCCTTCCTCAGTTGCGTGTAACATTACGGCATATTGTTAATTTTTACTTGTTGATCGTGTAACTACAAATGAACGAAATACAATTTTCCTTTTATACGCGTTTCACCTTTATTCTCTGCAAGGCATCTGTAATATGGAATATATACATATTTATTCTACTTGGTTTACAATTTGGAACAATGGCTTTATAGGTTATAAATCGTTCTGGTGGTTGGTTTTTCTATGGCGTAGTAATATTTTACATTCTACTTACATGTTCCGTGGATGATTTTCTACATATTGCGTTTCAGTTTCGTTTTTGGCGCTGTTCTTCTTCTATAATTGCCATTTGCTTTTTCACCTGATTATGACAAGTGTCTTTCTACGAGAGTTGAGAGCTACTGACTTACGAAATGCCACATGACTATTGAATGATATTTTTGTGCTTTGGTTTGCGTAATTGCTTATTTCATTTGATATCTGGTTTCCAGATGTGTTGCAGCATTGCTTTTATAAAATAAAATGCATTTGCTAATGTGAACACTTTCTGTCAACAGATCTATTAAATAATTATTTTATGGTCCACATTCTTTAAAAAAGGAGCACTTGGAAAGGAAAGAACAATAAGAAGGAGCTAGTAACAGTAACACATAATTTTCTTTTCAAGTACATGGTAATATTTCTTTTTACAATAAGTTGTTGTGGTGCACCACTTTAATTACATAGACATTAAGATGTGAATAGACATTTCCCTTGTCTGCATTGTTGTTTTTACTGTAATATTTTTCCTGCTTGAGCTATGTCATGTTTAGGTATAAGTTGCTGCTGTTTGCCAGGCATAGTGCTGCTAAATTTAACTTTGAATTACTCTGTTAAGCTTTTCTTGTTGCTGCACATTGGCTCATATTAGTTGTAATTTTGCATTTTATCTGTTAATTTAGATTTACTGCTGCTTGCTTTGCAAATTGGTATTTTTTGTCATTGCTGTTTGTGTTGATTTGTTGTATGCTGCTGCATTGCCTCGTCCCTTAGTTTAGCATCTGAGCTCAGTAGATTTAAGTTAGCTTAAGAGGGGTAGACTATATAAGAAACTGACTATGGAGAATAGGTAAAGAATGCATTGCGACGTTATATCAAAAAGATTTGGGCCAAAATGAGTATTGTACAATGAGAAACAATTATTTTGAAAGAAATATGAATAGAATACAGGAAGGAGGTATAGATAGGACTTTTTGGGAATAATGATGAATGAAGGGAGATCTCCAAGAAGCAAAGAAAGTTCTGTTTGCAAAATACTGCAATGAAACAAACCCTGTCCTTTCCTTTTGTGTCATCCCTCTATATGTTGTGTACCCTTGTGTATTTGTGTTTATCCTGTCTTTATGTGTTTAGCTGATGAGAGCTATGTTGTAGAATTTTTCTAATACTCTGTTATTTACTTTGTAAAGATGCTTAAACATTATTTATTCTGTTTTGTTTTAATGCTCATGTGTGAAGTTGATGTTTCGCAAGTTATTCTGATCTTTTATGTATTTACTTATGTCATAATTCTTGTAACACTGATGTATATGTTTATTTCTATTCTGTTGTAAAGCCTGTACTACAAATGTTATCTGTATTGTTATGTTTTTATTGATGTATTTTGTACCTTTGTAATTGTATTCTTACGTCATAAAATTGTAATTGACACCAGTTCATCATATTATTAACTTGTAAGCATTCATTTCACTGCACACTTTTCTGTTGGTCATACTATATGGACACTATGTGAGAAGTTGGGACTGTTAGTGTTTGCACGTGTGTTACTAATTCAGCAAGGGACTGGATAACAGCATTGCTGGTTCTAAGGACAATTCCAAAAACTTTGTGAGTGCACAAGTGGTGGTTATGGACTTGCTCTATTATCCGCACGGCTCTTCAATGGTGATTGTGCACCTGCACAGTCGCAGCAGATGGCTGCTGACCATCTCTATAAGGACTACAGTGGGTCTACATCTTTGATGACCCAACAATACCATTATCTCTACAAGGACTGCAGTGGGTCTACACCTTTGCTGACTCACCAATACCATTATTTCTACAAGGACTGCAGTGGGTCTGCTCTGTGATGACCTACCTACCAATCTTCTTCAAAATGTCGAATGACTCTGCTGTGGGTTTGCTCTGTTGTGGCCCATTACCTGTCAGCATGTCAAGAGTCAGCACTGTCTTTCCGTTGGAAGGACAACACTACTTCTTCAAGACTGCATGGAAATCCACTACTTCTGTGTGCAATTTCTTTTACTTATGAGAAACTGTAATTACTATTATGATGAATGATCAGGACTATCTTTATGGACTGTGAGAAAATTTTAGCTTTTGACCAACATTGTATCAATAAGTGTGTGAATTTTATATCTTTGTTACTGTAATTGTGAAAAATTTTTGTCAAATCTGTATTGGCCAGTGCCCAACACCATTTGTAAAAATTTTTTGTGGGGAGCATGGGGGCTATGTAAGTAGGCTGTTTATGTTTTCTTTATGTAAGTAGGCTGTTTATGTTTTCTTTATGTAAGTAGGCTGTTTATGTTTTCTTATTGGCAAAGTTACGTAGCGCTCTATATGAAAATCACTGGCTGTGCTGTGTGCAGTCTGTGGCTAGTTTGCATTGTTGTCTGCCATTGTAGTGTTGGGCAGCGGCAGCTGAATGTGAACAGCGCGTAGCGTTGCGCAGTTAGAGGTGAGCCGCCAGCAGTGGTGGATGTGAGGAGAGAGATGGCGGAGTTTTGAAATTACATATATTATGACTTGTGATGATATTAAGGTAAATACATTGTTTGTTCTCTATTAAACTTTTTCATTTGCTAACTATCCCTATCAGTAGTTAGTGCCTTCCGTAGTTTGAATCTTTTATTTAGCTGGCAGTAGTGGTGCTCGCTGTTTTGCAGTAGTTCGAGTAATCAAGATTTTTGTGAGGTAAGTGATTTGTGAAAGGTATAGGTTAAATTTAGTCAGGGCTATTGTTTTATAGGGATTATTGAAAGTCAGATTGCGTTGCGCTAAAAATATTGTGTGTCACTTTAGTGAATGTTTGAGTACGTTCAGTTTTGCTCAGCTGTTTGAAAAGCAAATAGTGTAAGAGGTTTATCAGCACAGTCGTGTATAAATTTGTTCTAAGGGGACGTTTCAATTATTATTTTTTTTATATCTGTGATCTGATTGTGTGTGCATGCACATGCGCGCGCGTGTTGTGTGTGTGTGTGTGTTTGTGTGTGTGTGTGTGTTTGTGTGTGTGTGTGTGTGTTTGTGTGTGTGTGTGATCTGATTGTGTGGGCATGCGCATGCGCGCGCGTGTTGTGTGTGTGTGTGTGTGTGTGTGTGTGTGTGTGTGTATGTGTGTGTGTGTGTGTGTGTGGATGGGTGTGTGGGTGACCAGAAGAAGGGAGGTAAGAAGAGAGAGAGATATAAATGTATTTGTTTCAAAGTGACTGCATCTGCGAGAGTGATAATTTTTATCTTAGTATTTCGCTTATTAAGTGTAGTAGGGAGTTTGTACCAATTTGTATTTCCTCATTTGCCACATATTTACTTTAAAATGGTTCAAATGGCTCTGAGCACTATGGGACTTAACTTCTAAGGTCATCAGTCCCCTAGAACTTAGAACTACTTAAACCTAACTAATCTAAGGACATCACACACATCCATGCCCGAGGCAGGATTCGAACCTGCGACCGTAGCGGTCACGCGGTTCCAGACTGTAGCGCCTTTAACCGCTTGGCCACACCGGCCGGCCTGTTTATTTTCAGCAATGGCTTTCTGGATGTGGAAGTTTTCTTGCATTTGTATAAGGTATTGCACCACAACTTTGACATTCAAGTTTGTTTATTCATGATCCCTGGAATTCACCCTTCTTGCTTCTTGATTAGCTGATGTTTGACTGGACGGTTTCAACAGTTATATGCTATTTGGAAGCCGTGTTACTTTAGTTCGTTTGCCACTCTGTGTGTTAATTTATGTGTGTAGTCACTGTGTACCATCTGTTTTTCTTCTGTGTGATGTTGTCATTGTGTGTGTGTACTGAGTGCGTCTGTGAGTTTGCAGCTTGCGAGTTATCTTGTACTCTGGAAATTTTGTGTTTGTTTTGTATTTGAGTTTTTATTTTTTGACTGAGTCTGTCTACTACATGTATGCCATACCCATAGTCCTAGCTATTTGTGTGACTGCAGTCATTTAATTTTCATAGTGGGATTCTGTGTAATCTATATTTGTCTTAGTGGAGCAAGTTTCTGGTTTTTGGGATGTTTGGATGTGTAAAGTATTACTGTGTCTGTGGTTATTGTTTTTCTGAAGATGTTAAATGTGTGTTTGCCATTTTCTGTTATTACTGTTAAGTCAAGAAAAAAAGAAAAATAACTTTTCTTTGCATAACAATAGCAGAAGAAAATGGCCAACATACATTTAACATGTTCAGAAAATCAACAGTCAAAGACACAATAATACATTCCACATCCAATCATCCCCACAACCAGAAGCTTGATCCACTAAGACATGTTATATACACTCCTGGAAATTGAAATAAGAACACCGTGAATTCATTGTCCCAGGAAGGGGAAACTTTATTGACACATTCGTGGGGTCAGATACATCACATGATCACACTGACAGAACCACAGGCACATAGACACAGGCAACAGAGCATGCACAATGTCGGCACTAGTACAGTGTATATCCACCTTTCGCAGCAATACAGGCTGCTATTCTCCCATGGAGACGATCGTAGAGATGCTGGATGTAGTCCTGTGGAACGGCTTGCCATGCCATTTCCACCTGGCGCCTCAGTTGGACCAACGTTCGTGCTGGACGTGCAGACCGCGTGAGACGACGCTTCATCCAGTCCCAAACATGCTCAATGGGGGACAGATCCGGAGATCTTGCTGGCCAGGGTAGTTGACTTACACCTTCTAGAGCACGTTGGGTGGCACGGGATACATGCGGACGTGCATTGTCCTGTTGGAACAGCAAGTTCCCTTGCCGGTCTAGGAATGGTAGAACGATGGGTTCGATGACGGTTTGGATGTACCGTGCACTATTCAGTGTCCCCTCGACGATCACCAGTGGTGTACGGCCAGTGTAGGAGATCGCTCCCCACACCATGATGCCGGGTGTTGGCCCTGTGTGCCTCGGTCGTATGCAGTCCTGATTGTGGCGCTCACCTGCACGGCGCCAAACACGCATACGACCATCATTGGCACCAAGGCAGAAGCGACTCTCATCGCTGAAGACGACACGTCTCCATTCGTCCCTCCATTCACGCCTGTCGCGACACCACTGGAGGCGGGCTGCACGATGTTGGGGCGTGAGCGGAAGACGGCCTAACGGTGTGCGGGACCGTAGCCCAGCTTCGTGGAGACGGTTGCGAATGGTCCTCGCCGATACCCCAGGAGCAACAGTGTCCCTTATTTGCTGGGAAGTGGCGGTGCGGTCCCCTACGGCACTGCGTAGGATCCTACGGTCTTGGCGTGCATCCGTGCGTCGCTGCGGTCCGGTCCCAGGTCGACGGGCACGTGCACCTTCCGCCGACCACTGGCGACAACATCGATGTACTGTGGAGACCGCACGCCCCACGTGTTGAGCAATTTGGCGGTACGTCCACCCGGCCTCCCGCATGCCCACTATACGCCCTCGCTCAAAGTCCGTCAACTGCACATACGGTTCACGTCCACGCTGTCGCGGCATGCTACCAGTGTTAAAGACTGCGATGGAGCTCCGTATGCCACGGCAAACTGGCTGACACTGACGGCGGCGGTGCACAAATGCTGCGCAGCTAGCGCCATTCGACGGCCAACACCGCGGTTCCTGGTGTGTCCGCTGTGCCGTGCGTGTGATCATTGCTTGTACAGCCCTCTCGCAGTGTCCGGAGCAAGTATGGTGGGTCTGACACACCGGTGTCAATGTGTTCTTTTTTCCATTTCCAGGAGTGTAGATTAAACAGGATCACACTCAGCAAGAGGAACTATGAGAGGGATATGGGTACAGTTATACAAATAGCTAGGAAAAATGGGTATGACATATATGTAGTACACAGAGTCAATCAACAAATAAAATCACAAATACAAAACAAACACTACATTTCTAGAATACGAGATAGCTCACGAGCTGCAAACTGACAGACACACACACACACACACACACACACACACACACACACACACACACACAATAACAACATCGCACAGAATAGAAGCAGAAGGTACATTATGGTACATATAAATTAACACACAAATTGGCAAACATACTACAGAAAAAGGGCTTCCAAATAGAACATAAAACTGTGGAAGCCCTCCAATGAAACTTAAGCCAACCAACAAGCAAGAAGGAATAATTCCAGGTATCAGGAATATGCAAACCTGAATGTCAGAGTTGTGATGCAATATACCCAGGCATGGGATGCAGTAATTTTAAAACACGATGCAAAGAACACATCAGGTGTTGGAAGTACGAAACAAACTGTTCCACATTTGCAGAGACTTAAAACACCATAACCACCACCCTACAAACAAGGATGAAAATAATGAGCATAAACAAACATGACAAATACCTTACACAAATGCAAGAAAATTTCTCTATCAAGAAAGCCAATGCTGAAAACAAACATGAGCAAATACAAATCAGTGCAGACTCCCTACTACACTAAATAATAGAATACACACACATACATACATACACACACACACACACACACACACACACACACACACACACATACAAACACAATCAGATCCCAGATATCTAAAAAATCTCACTCGGAGGATGGCAATAATATTCGGTCTTTGGCAATAACAGCCAACAGTCAGCAACACAAAGCAAGTCATAGCTTCGAAACAAGTACTCCGTTCCTAGTGCTGTGAAGTGTGGAAGACAAAAGCCCAAATGGCACTTATGAGAAGAACACCAGCGCCAAAAGCAGAACTAAAACACAATACGTAGAAAATCAGCCGTAGAACCTGTAAGTTGAATCGAAAATACAGGGTATAACCGCTAGGTGTTATTTGTCTTCTGTTTTGCTTGGTAACCATCATATATTTAATTAAAGTGCCCACTCCGCAGCAGAAATTATTTTTTGTTTCGAGTTTGCAAGGTGCAATCCAGTTATTACAAAAACGTTTCAGGTTGAGGTACCAAATTGATCTTCCGAATGGGTGGAACATTCGCTGGTGGTATCGAGAGTTTCTAGATACAGGATGTGTCCTCGTGTTCCTGAAGAAAATGTTGCAAAAATGGAAACTGCTTTCCAACGTAGTCCTTTAACTCGTTGTGCCAGTCGGGAGTTACAACTGCTAACAACAACAATGGCGTGTTTTGAGACGTCGGTTGGTTATGAAGCTGTACAAAATACACCTGTTACAAACTCTGCATCCTGATGACAAACGCAAGCATGTGGCATTTTGTAATGAGATTCTTGGTGCTCTGGACAATGATAACACTTTCTCACAACGCGTCATGTGCAGTGATGACGCGACTTTCCATGTTAGTGGTCAGGTAAAAAAACACAATGTTCGAATTTCGGGGCTACAGAACCCACTTGCACATGTACGAGATTCGCCCAAAGTCAATGTGTTTTGTGTGATATCCAGATCATCTGTTTACGGCCCATTCTTCTTTGATGGAAACACGGTTAACAGTGAGCAGTACCTCGCTATGTTACGAAACTGGTTGTTTCCGAGGCTGCACGAAGACTTCAATTTTCAACAAGACGGGGCACCCCCCTTACTGGAGTCGCCAAGTGCGTGAATATCTGAATGAAACTCTACCGAACCGTTTGATTTGTTGTCAAGGAGCTCGCGACTTAGCATGTCTCAGCTGGGCTCCATGGTCACCGGATTTGACACCCTCTGACTTCTTTCTGTGGGGTTTCGTTAAAGACAATGTTTATGTACCATTACTCCACAGAACTTGGAGGAGTTGAGGAACCTTATCCAGCCGCGCTGTATTAGCCGAGCGGTCTAAGGGAGCTGCAGTCATGGACTGTGCGGCTGGTCCCGGCGGAGGTTCGAGTCCTCCCTCGGGCATGGGTGTGTGTGTTTGTCATTAGGATAATTTAGGTTAAGTAGTGTGTACGCTTAGGGGCTGATCACCTTAGCAGTTTAGTCCCATAAGATTTCACACAGATTTGAACATTTTTGAACCTCATCCATACTGCCGTAACATCAGTGGCGAAGGACATGCATGCCCGGGTATGGGAGGAATTTGAGTATCGATGTGATACTGTACATGTCGCTGATGGAGGACATATTGAACATTTGTAATCTGAATTTGAGAGGTTCGGAAATATGTGTGTAAATTTTCATATTAGTATGTCTTAAATTTTAATAAATATATCCATTCGAAATACGTTTATTCTTTTTGAAACACCCTGTATTACTATGCCACAGGAAAAAACAAACACCAGAACTGTTCATAACCTGTATATACATTGTTCCAAAACGTAAACCAGATAATAAAAATTTGTTGACATTCCAGACCACTGACGATGCTTTGCATAGAATAAAGATGAAAACGGTATGACAGGAAAATTGTCCTTCATTCAGGTGCAGTTAGACGTCATCAAGTAAAATTTAACGATATACGGTAATCTCATCTGCTCAGTCCATTGCTTATGTTTTGTTTAGCAGTAAATATATTTTTCAAATATCTTTTCATCTATGGTTAGTCGCAGCCCTGCTCATTAAAATTGAAGTACCAGGAAGGATACCAAATGATAAACATTTATTTCTTGAGGGTATCCAAATTACCGCCTATGCCGCCTACATGTGATAGTTTTGTGCACCCAGTTGCACCCAATAGTAAGTTTCCTCCTAAAAAATTGAATTTTCGACCCCTCTGGTATCTTAAGGACCTTCTGGTGTTTCCGGTTAGCTAAACAGTGTGTGTGTGTGTGTGTGTGTGTGTGTGTGTGCGTGTGGTTTGGGTATCTTATTGGTGCCCAATGACGAGGTTAGCAGCGCCCTAACAATGATTAGAATATACTAATGTCGATAAGAACGAAAACTGTCGTACACTCATGCACACGAAATGACCACACAATTACTCCATTGCGCAGGCACTCTCACATGCACTAAAACCAATGAGGAGGCAAGATAGCTAATCAAGAAATTAAAACAACGAAAACAAAACACAGAACTAAGAGAACAGCACAGAGAAATGTGACTGGCTGACCACTTGCAAAAAACTTAGCCAGTCACCCTGTTGACATATTAAAAACATCTCCCCAAAACCTTGTTAAAAACGTGGGACAATTCACAAAACTTTAAAACGCGAACCAAATTCGTTTGATCACTGCATGAAATAGACTGCAGATCGGCCGGCAAATCCGCTGCAGTCGGCTTGTCAGCAAATAAAATTCAGTCAGCATACGCATTATGAGTGTCTTCTTGAACACTAGTCTCAGGCGGTCGTTGAAAAGCTGAATGACATTGAGTATTACCCTCACAAAATAAGCGATTCCATATTCGCGAAACAATCTTGAGGTCACGACGGGCGTGAGAAGCAGTACCTCAGATCTATAAACCACAGTCTCGATAGTGCACGATTCTGCCGCTCTCAAACACCAACACTTGTTGATAGAAATGCCTTGTTCCTGCTAGAGGTGCAACACAGTAATCTGATAATAAAAAAAAATTTAAAGTCCGATTTCTGAATGTGAAATCACGTGCATAACGTTTCTTTATATACCGTGTGTAGATGACGTTTCGCATACGTATTTTGTGGGGTTATTTAGACATGCTAATTGTTGGCAAATACAGTACAAGCATGTAGTACCCTTCATGCCAATATACCGGTATATCCCTTGCAATTTTAGAGACAAGCGGTGTATTTTAAATAATTCTTCAACGTGGTCATTCAAATACAAATTGTTCCATCGATGTATTGCAATATGCTGTGACGTCTCGATCACAATCTATGGTTCAAAAGAGTAAATTTCACTGGCCATAGACGGCTTTGGACGCTAAGTTGTCTTGGTAACGCATGAGGCTGTTACTGTTTACAAAATTTTGAAATATATTCCAGGAAACGTCCTAAGATATCCACGAAACGCCAGGTACTGTTTTACGCAACTTTTTCTCCGTAAAAGAGAGTCCGTCAAACTAGGGTAGACCTGGTTGTTAGTGACGTGCGTGGGAAGACCAAATCTTTTGCATCGAACAAGCACTTTAAAGGACGAACTCACTATAGTATTCGACCCTCCTCTTTAACAAATTCAAAACGTTAATTCACACTGGGAATGTATCTTAACGCATGCGCTGCGCTTCAGTGTCTTGTGGTGTTTTAAAGCAGGCGCTCGATAATTCGAACGAATGGTGATCGATGGTAAGCGTTAGTGAAATAGCGAGAAGAGGTGAACCATGTGCACTGCTTGTATATGCCTGTGGTACACAATAAACCTCTGAAAGTTGAAATCGAAGAATAAACTAAGGGCCCTTTATACAACATGTAACGAGCTGCAGAGTGTGGTTAATGGTACTGGTCGTCTATATTCCTAAGCCGCTTTTGTTTCCTTCCGACCGCCGGCCCGGGAAGCCGAGCGGTTCTAGGTGCTACAGTCTGGAACCACGCGACCGCTACGGTCGCAGGTTCCAATCCTGCCTCGGGCATGGATGCGTGTGATGTCCTTAGGTTAGTTAGGTTTAAGTAGTTCTAAGTTCTAGGGGACTGATGACCTTAGAAGTTAAGTCCCATAGAGCTCAGAGCCATTTGAACCATTTGAACCTTCCGACCACTGGCTGAAAAAATTGGAAAGACTGTCGTGTCCGTGGTGTTCTCATGAACTTCACAATCCCGCAGTACCATTCTTACAGCTGATGTTCTTAGAACTGATAATGTATCTTTCTTCCTTCTTCAAGCTGAGTAGAGCACTTGAATCAACGACTTTGCAGTTCTGAGATAACTTACGTTGTGACTTCCTCCATATGCCATTTGGTCGAAAGCTACAGGGATCCGCATGATGATTCATGGAATCACTAAATGCCGTAAATGGCCTGCAGTTCAGATTGTGCGTGAGCGAACATTTACCATTTTTTACTTAGTAAAGACAAATCTTGCTACAGAGGACAACAAAACACTAATAAATATATCCCATGAAATGCAAAGGATTACAATGTAAAATTATTCGTAACTAGCCATAAAAACCGCCATAATAGTGACGAGATGTCAACTACTGTTGCAAAGCAGTGTGTCTCACATAATACTCGGTAGCATTAGCTAGGTAAACAAAACAAAAAGAAATGTGAAACTTGAGTTTCTTACGGCGTATAACATATGCGAAGAACTTACGGTAATGCAGAGGCTTGACGTCTTCGATAACCACCTATATTTTTAGAGGTGCACACACTGTCATTTTCAAGGCTAAAGTCCTACGACAGAATATTGTGAAATTTAAAATTTGAAGCTTTATGGACATCGTTATGACAGGCATATGCCGAAAGATAACATTCACTCATTCACTCACACACACTCACACACACACACACACACATACACACACACTGCACTGTTAACATTTCCGCCGCAACGTCCGTTGTTGTGAATAGTCAATATTAATTACCAACGGGCGAGGCTACATTAACTCTCTGTCCCTCTGTTATTTTGCCATGGAGATAGCAGGATTTAAGCTAAAACCTCCATCTCCATTTACAAGGTCACTTACTAATGTAATTTAAACTGCTCCCTTGATAACACGTCCCCAAAAGCAGAAAATGCATGCTAGAGTCTCCGTGTTGTTTTATTCCGGAGGATAACTGGTGTCATGGCAATGTTCTACAACACCAGATTTGCTCGGCTATCGTAAGCGTATGTGACTTATGCTCAATACATCGGAACTGCAGGGTCCTGATGACATGGCAGAACTGCAGCTGTACGCACCTTACTGACGAAAATCAGAATTATTCTTTCCAGTCCTTAAAATGGCCCTAATATTAAATGGTTCTTGAAATCCACATTTCATACCATACTCCTACTCGTATAGCACACGGCCAGTGCTGTTGGAAATGCTACAGTCGTAAGTTAGAAATACCTCAAACTTTGATAATACATTGATATTTTTTGTGGTACTGACTCTATTCACGGTCAATAGCGCAACGCGCGTTTGACTTGTCTTTCATTACAACCATTCTTGCAAAAGATGACTTGAAGATGGGTTGACTCGGCTGCCAAACTTTAAGGGCTGATGACGAAGGCTCTATGAACGAAGATACGAAGTCCCCTTCACGCTGAGATAGATAGTACAGTAACAACTATCAGCCTAAACATAAAAACCAATGTGAGTTGGCTTCATGTAAACTGCATGTCCCAACGTGTTATCATCCCTCCTCCTGGGCAACAAATCAATGACGGGAAGGCAGCCTTCCTTTTAAATCTCCATCGTGAAGCGAATATTCAGGTGGATTGAATTCAATCGTGTGTCACCTATTATTACCATTCTGTTTATGGAAGATTTCGAGATACGTGCACTAGAGTCGGCGGCATTGAAAGCTTTGCATTTTTCTTTCAGCTGTGTATATGATACTCTCGTTATTTGGCCTCGTGGAATTAAGAATTTAAATCGTTTTTTAGAAAATCTGAATTCAATACACCCAAATATTCCCTTCTCGATGTAGCGCAACGAGTGTCTTTAAATGTTCTAAGATTGAACAGTTACTCACTGAATTATACATGACTGGTGTTTTAACTACTTTTATTAATGATCAGCACGACAGTCAAGAACATGATATGCAGAACGCGTGACATTAGAAGAACCATCATAGAGTGATCTTGAGTGCCTGACACGTGAGTCACTCCATCTCTGACATCGGGCAGGCACTCGGCTATTCGCAAGCCATTATTGCAAGTGTCGTCTACCATGAGCACTTCCAAAACTTAGGTAAAATAATTACAGTAAGTAAAAATTCGGCCATTGATGAGCTAATGCTATAACTTCAACGACATGGTAATCATACAAATTCATGTAACCAAAGTAAATAAAAGTTGTAAGTAAACTAAGTAAATCTTTAAACGAATAAGAGAGTGTGTTGTTCAAGCAATATACAAATGAAACAGCAGTTCCACCAAGTGCTATGACTTAGCATGAAATTAATAACTGGAATGAATAAGAAGATAAAACGCAAGTGGAATTTAAATTTGAAACAATATTGTAATTGATGAAAACACGCATTAAAGTAGAGAGCGCTAAATTTCACAAAATATTAATCACTGAGGACTGTCCATGACTCTAAATAATGAAAAATGTGAAGTCATTTACATGAGTTCCAAAAGGAAACCTCTAAATTTCGATTAAACGATAAATCAGACGAATCTAAAAGCTGTCAGCTCAACTATTTTTTTTTTTATTACAACGAAGATCAGCTTGGAGTTGGCACATATCTACTGTTGTGGGGGAAAGAGAAGCAAAGACTTCGTTTCCTTGGCAGAACGCTTGGTAGATGTAACAGGTCCACTCAAGAGGCTGACTGCACTACGCTTATCCACTCTCTGGTAGAGAACTGCTCTCCACTATGGGATCCTGACCAGATACGATTGACAGAGGACATCGACGAAGTTCAGAATAGAGCAATTCGCTTTTATTATCGCGAGACCGGAGGGAAAGTGTCACGGATATGATACGCGAGTAGATGTGGCAATTATTAAGACAAAGGCGTTTTAAGTGGCGGCAGGATATTTTCACAAAATTTCAGTCACCAGTTTTCTCCTCAGAAAGCGATAACATTCTCTTGGCGTCCATCTAAATAGGGAGAAATGCTCATCCTAATAAAATAATATTTAATTGATTTTTTTGCTCGCTCTGTTCGAGAGTGGAACGATAGAGAAATATCTTTAAAGTGGTTCGATGAACCCCTTGCCTACCACATAATTGTGAATTGCAGACTAGTCATGTGGATGTAAACGTAAAATCTGCGTTGACCATTACATACTTTTGGAAGTGGCGTTTGTGACTCTGTAGGAGATTGGGTTTTATTTTTAAGAAAGCAAGTTTTTTGAGCTTGTAGCATTGGCATTGACAAAATACTTGTCATTGTATAGCTATACAGTCCTTGCACCCAATAGTTTCCTGACTCCACATTTGTTCACAAAATGTGACAGTATACATGTGATGTGTTACGACAGTGAAAGCAACCTGTGACGACTTGTGACAGTGTCACAAGTTACTCCAAAAAATCGTTACATTCACAAATCTCATATTAACAAATGTAAATCCACCTGATGTTGGAGGTTTAAACCTTTGAAAGGCTTCGTGGCGATAAATAAACAGTGACTGGTAACAGTAAACTTGTTGTTTCATTTAATGTCAATAACAGTCACGGTAAAGTCTAACCTAAAATGTTCGCATTTAAAATAATCATGTTTAATGACCACCAATGTTTTCAATTCTTTAAATAATGAATACTAACATGCAATATATTGATGCAACGGTTATTATTTTTACAAGTTAAAATAGTCAAGCACATCTGAGAGAAGGAAAACTTTTTAGTGCATCGACCACTTACAAACTGGTAAGATAATACTGACAGGACTTGATAAGGACCACTTGAAGTTGTGTCACATGACAATTGTAGCTACAGGAAAAATGCTGAAAAAAGCTTGTAAGAGACATTTTCAACAAGCAAAGCAAAGATTATAAAAGACGGGTGACAGGTAGAAATAGAGAAAGAAAGTAGAGCAACAAATTTTGATGGTTTCCTAAAGCATATGGTAATATTTTTGACTGAAAGAATAAAGTTACTAATACTGTGTGGATTGTTGGTTTAAAAACTATGTACTATTTTCATATGTATATTACACTGACTATACTGACATGAAGAGATGATCCACTAAGTGGAATGTTTTGGTGATAATATAATGTTTTGGTGATAAGATAAAACTTGTATTTGAGTGCATAAAATCGTGTAACTGCTGTCAGAGTCCGCTACACAACGAACCAGCAGCCTTTGTGGAACATCAGACTGCGCAATCTCTGGGAAATGTTGCGTACAAACTAAATGGACTGTTACCTAACTCAGAAAATGTATTTTGTAGCAATCTATTGTTATTACTTTTTTCAGAAGTTGATGAAACACTGAAGTTATGTGTAGAGAATACAAAGTCACTAATAATGGTTATTGGATCAAAAAGTATGCTATTATAAGGCTGATGACAATTACGATGGAAGAAGCTCATACGTTAAGAAGAAGTAGTCTTAATGGAATTGTTGTTCTTAAAGTATACGAAGATAAATGCCAAACTCCTGCTTCTTGGAAGATTACTAGGACTTTGAGGGAACTAAATTGACATGAATTCATGAAAGGAACTTTCGTTTGATGTTGTAAACTTGTCTGCAAATACAGGTTGTGTGATTCATTATCTCGGTTTCTCTAAAAATATATTTGTCACTACCTGTAGCAACAAAATCTGCTTAAGCAATGTGAAACATGTGAAGCAATGTGAAGTGTGTATATTAACCCAGATATTCTGTATGGTTGATGAGTAAATTTAATTTTGCAAACAGATAACAGCCTGCCGAACAAACTATAAAAATGTTGAGTAATGATTGTAAATAAAAGAAAGTTAGTGAATATGGCTAAATGCCTTTGCTTCTGCTTACTATCAACAGTTATCTTACTGGAACTGATCAGTGCATGTGAGCAGCAATGTTTGTACGTGTTCTACAGAAAAGATTAACTGTGCTAGTAACGTTTGAACGCTAGACTCAATATCTTCAATATTAAACATTGTCATCAAAATTGTGATGGGCATTACAGTTGTTTAATAAGCAATTACAAAATATTAAATTTAACATTTACGTACAACACAGCTGTATATGCGTCACGATGAGGCCATCTTGGTCTATAAATTAAAGTGGATAATGTAGAAATGACATACTGTTAAGTTATGACTGACGAACACTGACCCGGCGACTCCTTGTAAACTAGTAGTGAGAGGGAGATGAGGAGAACGGTACAGGATTTTCATAAAAATTGTTGCTCCTCCTTCAGCTCATTCCCAACTAAGGTCACATTTTCTAAGAGGGTGTAGCCACAAAGAACGAGGATGTCAGAAAAAAAATTTCCATGAGATACATAAGTATTAGTACTACCTGTGTCCCACGTATTGGAATTTCTACATTAGTGAGATTTCTTTCTTTCTTTTTTACTTCTCTGTGTTGATTGTGTGAGTTGGGCGTTTGCTGGAGACGCGAGGCTTATTTGAGAATTTTTCAGGTTCTCGTCAATACCTTTGTACGAATTGTGACTTTAATTCATCACAGTCGCATGATCTGTCATTTTATGGCATACATGATGTGTTTGGCCCCTTGCTTGGACTTTGGGTGTTAGTAAGGGTGTTTCACCATAAATATATTTCTGCTACTCTTTTTACCTGCCATGAGGGTTTACAGTTCTTCTCGACGTTATTACTGCCACTTCTGTTCTACGCAAAAGTGGTGAGTGTTTGCAGCTACATTTACAGCTGCAATTTACTGTGCTCTGAGCATCTGTGCATTTCTTTTTGCCTACACCAGTCTTTGATACAGGCGGCTTCATTACTGAGACAACCTACTTCAGGAGAGTGGGCAGAGGACGATATTAACTGCGCACTTTACTTAACGGTACGAAATGTTTTACATAACCTTTGTCTCCTGGATTTTCTTCTCTTTTATGACGATGGAACCAACATGGGTGCCCTTGGCAGCAGTTAATGTACAGGCGTGGCGTGTTGCATCGTATACCTGATTCGTGAGCTACTGAACAGCAACTTCAACACATAGCCACTCCATGATGGTATGACCGATGAGCTGATCTTGATTTGCAGCGCGTAGGGTTAGCTAAATAGATGGGTAGATCACGTCACTAATGAGGAGGTGCTGAACAGAATTGGCAAGAAGAAGAATTTCTGATACAACCTGACTAAAAGAAGGGATCGGTTGGTAGGATACGTTCTGAGGCTTCAAAAGGATCGCCAATTTAGTACTGGAAGGAAGCGTGGAGGGTAAAAATCGTACAGGGAGACCTAGAGATGAATACACTAACCAGATTCAGAAAGATGTAGGTTGCAGTAGTTACTCGAAGAAGCTTTCACAGGATAGAATAGCATGGAGAGCTGCATCAAACCAGACTGAAGACCACAGCAACAACAACAGGGTTAGCTACATGGGTCTTTGAGACGGCTAAATCTCATTTTGCCAGTTTAGTTCCGTAGAGATGAAAATAAAAGCAGTTTACTTCAAAAGTTCTCAATTTTTTCAATGATCTTCTTTACTTTGATGACATTTCACCTGTCCACAACCGTCTGGGAACATCAATATTCGTGATATCACCGCAGATTTAATTCCGATGAAGACAATGTGGTGCCCACTGTTTATGCTATATAAGAATTTGTTTACCTGCGTCTCAACAAGGAGGTACCGTTACGCTACTCTTTGATGTTTGTTCTTTTTTCAGTCATTCTTCTGACTGGTTTGATGGGGTCCCCCATGAACTCCTCCCCTGCACCAGCCTTTCTAACTCACAGTAGGAATTGCAACCTACGTCCTCAGTTAATTGATAGATGTATTCCTTTATTGTTTTTACTCTCTGCAGCTCCATCAAGTGCCACGGAGATTCCTTGATGTCTTAGCAGACGTCCTACCATCCTGCCCTTCTTGTTGACAACTTTTCCCATGTATTCTTTTCCTCGTCGATTCTACGGACAAGCTCCTCGCGGCACACCTCATCAGCCCATGTTTTGACATTCCAGTTTATAAACGCTACTTTAACTAATTTGACACTGAAGCTTTGGACTTTAATATGTGTAATGTGAACAGGTTCAATCGTCCTTTCCGCTCCGTTTTAATGAATGTTGTTCTAATGTTCTTGTATAGTCGAACTTGTTGGTTTTATTATAGGACCATTTCATGAAATACACTCCTGGAAATTGAAATAAGAACACCGTGAATTCATTGTCCCAGGAAGGGAAACTTTATTGACACATTCCTGGGGTCAGATACATCACATGATCACACTGACAGAACCACAGGCACATAGACACAGGCAACAGAGCATGCACAATGTCGGCACTAGTACAGTGTATATCCACCTTTCTCAGCAATGCAGGCTGCTATTCTCCCATGGAGACGATCGTAGAGATGCTGGATGTAGTCCTGTGGAACGGCTTGCCATGCCATTTCCACCTGGCGCCTCAGTTAGACCAGCGTTCGTGCTGGACGTGCAGACCGCGTGAGACGACGCTTCATCCAGTCCCAAACATGCTCAATGGGGGACAGATCCGGAGATCTTGCTGGCCAGGGTAGTTGACTTACACCTTCTAGAGCACGTTGGGTGGCACGGGAACATGCGGACGTCCATTGTCCTGTTGGAACAGCAAGTTCCCTTGCCGGTCTAGGAATGGTAGAACGATGGGTTCGATGACGGTTTGGATGTACCGTGCACTATTCAGTGTCCCCTCGACGATCACCAGTGGTGTACGGCCAGTGTAGGAGATCGCTCCCCACACCATGATGCCGGGTGTTGGCCCTGTGTGCCTCGGTCGTATGCAGTCCTGATTGTGGCGCTCACCTGCACGGCGCCAAACACGCATACGACCATCATTGGCACCAAGGCAGAAGCGACTCTCATCGCTGAAGAAGACACGTCTCCATTCGTCCCTCCATTCAAGCCTGTCGCGACACCACTGGAGGCGGGCTGCACGATGTTGGGGCGTGAGCGGAAGACGGCCTAACGGTGTGCGGGACCGTAGCCCAGCTTCATGGAGACGGTTGCGAATGGTCCTCGCTGATACCCCAGGAGCAACAGTGTCCCTAATTTGCTGGGAAGTGGCGGTGCGGTCCCCTACGGCACTGCGTAGGATCCTACGGTCTTGGCGTGCATCCGTGCGTCGCTGCGGTCCGGTCCCAGGTCGACGGGCACGTGCACCTTCCGCAGACCACTGGCGACAACATCGATGTACTGTGGAGACCTCACGCCCCACGTGTTGAGCAATTCGGCGGTACGTCCACCCGGCCTCCCGCATGCCCACTATACGCCCTCGCTCAAAGTCCGTCAACTGCACATACGGTTCACGTCCACGCTGTCGCGGCATGCTACCAGTGTTAAAGACTGCGATGGAGCTCCGTATGCCACGGCAAACTGGCTGACACTGACGGCGGCGGTGCACAAATGCTGCGCAGCTAGCGCCATTCGACGGCCAACACCGCGGTTCCTGGTGTGTCCGCTGTGCCGTGCGTGTGATCATTGCTTGTACAGCCATCTCGTAGTGTCCGGAGCAAGTATGGTGGGTCTGACACACCGGTGTCAATGTGTTCTTTTTTCCATTTCCAGGAGTGTAATAACACTAAGCGAGAACGACATTTGGTAGTAAAGTGAACGCTGGTGAATTAGATCAGGTTACCCAGTGAAGAAAAACTATCGACGAGTAACCTGGTACGCAATGAGCAAACGCGGCGATCATAGCAATAACAGGACGGAGGAGCCAACACATACCGGGGACATAAACGAGAAATTCGATTGAATTCACGAAGCATCAGTCACCACCGTTTCCATAGCATTGTAATGGGGGCAAACATCATCAATTCTGTTTCTCTGTACAGTTAAGAGTGCCGAAATGGGAGAGGACGCGCTCTGTCAGAGCTATGATGAAGCACATATTTCTGGCGAGAGACGAAGCCTACCGGGTTTGCTACCAGGCAGCAAGCTTCTGAAACGGTAATGCACTGAAAGTTAAAAATACTTTTATCCTGAGTCAGGTACAATTTATTTCGATGAGTCGAGGAAAGTGACTAAAACGTAAGAAAAAAAAGACGCATTATAAAGGCATTATCCGAGTGGGTAGGAAATCAGTAGGCATGCTGTTCATGTACAGCAAACAAATGATAACAATTTAAGAAAAACTGGGATGATTTATTCAAAAGAAAGATCTTTACAAACTAAGGAAATGAAGAACGTCTTAATCCTCCTCCTTATGCAAGCAGTTATTCGGCTTGGCATTGATTAACAGAGTTGTTGGGTGTCCTCCAGAGGGATATCTTGAAAAATTCTGTGAGCTGGTTGGGGGACCCTGCCCATAAAGAGACAAAAGTTCTGAACTGGTGAGAGATCAGGCGACCTTACTGCCGGCCAGGGTATGATTTGGCAAGCACGAAGACAAGCAGCGAAAACTCTCCCCGTGTGCGGGCGGACATTATCTTGCTGAAATGTAAGTCTAGGGTGGCTTGTCAAGGAGGGCAACAAAATGGGGCGTAGAATATCCTTGATCTGCCACTGTGCTGTAAGGGTGCCGTGGATGACAACCAAATGCGTCCTTCTGTGGAAAGAAATGGCACCCCTAGGCCATCACTCCTGGTTGTCGGGCTGCATGGCGGCCGGCAATAAGGTTGGTATGCCACCGATGTCCGGAGCATCTCCAGAGACCTCTTTGCTGGTCACTGGGGCTCAGTTCGAACTGGGACCCATCACTGAAGACAATTCTACAACTGTCGAAGTTCCAGATCAAAAGATTTTGACGATATAATGTGCCAAGTGGACAGAGTTTGGCATGAAAACCCACAGGAAGACATCCAACAACTCTTTCAATGCCTAGCCGAATAATGTTATGCACAAGGGCCAAAAGTGGACCAACGTGTTATTGATTTGCTTAGTTTGTGAAGCTGTTGCTCTGGAGCAAATTTTCCAGTTTTTCTGAAAACGTAATTACTTTTTTGTCTGTACGTGCAAATCTCATCTACCGATTGGCGTCCTATTCGGATAATTCCTTCATAGTGCGTCCTTTTTCTTTGTTTTTTTGCTGAAGCATCACTTGTGAGTGGTACACGCTTGAACTGAGTAAAAGTTATTTTTGTTCAGTTATTAACGTGGCGGACGCGTGCAAAATTATTTTGCTTGTCCTTTTCAAACGAAAAATCAATGTAGTGAACTTTAAATATAGGTTACAGCAAGATGTCTCTCGTCATTGTTCTGTTCTAATAATTACTGGAATAAATATCCAGAGAGTCACGAAAATGACAAGAGAATACCCTAGGCATGAGCTAGGCGGCGGACGACTCATGCTTGGTTTCACGCTGAGTGGAGAAACTGTGTTTTGAGATTTTAGAGATTTTCTGACAAATGGCTGTTGGTACACTTGCTACTGTCGGTTCACTTGCTACTAGTCAGTATCCATCACAGGTGCACCACTTTCAGATACTGAAGTGATAGGTCGGTCTGCGTGGCGGTGCAAGATTAGAGTTGGGTTTTTCGAGCTAATTATGATTTAGCTGACGCTCTCATCCCCTCCAGCCCTCTTGGCGTACGTCCACGGAAGTGGAATTTCCATCTCTTGTCATATATAGAAACGCTTTACTAATGTATGAGGGTTTTAACAACTTTTGTACATTTTTTAACCACGATTCTACTCTTAAGTCAAAGGTCATTGTATCCTAATAATATCTGACGAAGAAATAGTAAACGTCAGTAAACTGTATTGCCATGCTTTAGGCACAATTACGTAGATCAGAACCACGTTTTGTCTGAATGTTTTGTTTCTCTATCTGTTTCAGCATCTGTGGTTGCTCGGTAGCATATTGATTAACCGCAGTACGCGGTTAAATTCTGTAATATACCAGGTAGCTACAATCAAACCGATGGTGTTCCGAGTGCTACAGTATACGCTTATACAGCACAGTACTTTAAAAAATAATAGGTATGTTCATTAATAGGTACACTCACGGAGTGTGCTGAAAAAAAAGTAATCATTTTCTGCCACCAGGCGAAAATATGGCACTATGAGCAGTCGGAATGTGGTGTGGGTGCAGCAGAATCGGAGAAACGGTCAAACATATGATAACGTTGGTTGTAGAGCCTTTATTAGGATGTGGTCACAACATGTGTTCAGTATTGTCTCCCGACTCAGCAACGGCATGGTTGACAGTTGCGTGTTCAGTATTGTCTCCCGACTCAGCAAAATGCTGTGATCACAGTAATATTTCGTCCTATGCTATCCTTGAAATCAGGAAGAATGGGGATGCATCCCTGATGAACACTATTTTTCAGATATCCCCACAACCAGAAGCCACATCGATTTAGGTCGGGGGATCTGGAAGGCCATACATCAAGGAACTGTCCAGAGATGATGCGGTCGTAACCGAAGGTCTCTTGAATCAAATCTTACACCTTGCAAGCGATATGTGGTGTCGCTCCACCTTGCATGAAAATGTTGGTGTGGACACAGTTGCGTTCTTGCAAAGCTGGAATCATTTGTGGCACAAGGAGGTCGTTATGACGTTCAGACGTAACTGTACACCTAACTGGCCCGTGAGAAATCATCTCCTAGAAGAAAATTCGACCAGGAATGACGGAGCTCGTGAACCATATCACACAGTCACATACGCTGAGTGCAATGGAGGCTACTGCACAACATGTGACGGAGTAGAAGGCAATATACGAAAAGCCCATGCTTTAACACCATCGCACAGAGCAAAATGTGCCTCGTCCGTCCAAAAAATATTCGCTGGCCACGTGATATCCATTTCCATGTCTGCCAATTCAATGTCATGGCGCTGTAGACTATTTTGGAGTGTCATTTGGTGCACTTTCAGAAACTTATAGTGCTACCAGTGTAAAGTGTACCGAAAAATGTTTTGAACTGTTCACCCTCAACTTAGCACCAGCACTGGCTACATAATTTGAAGCATGTGCTGCATGGTCGGCTACAGCTACAGAAGCTTCATCGACAACTGCCGTTGGAATGGACTGCCTCCCTCTCCCTGCTGTACTACTTAATTCATCTATTTCTTCAAATTTTTGATCGTAATCTTTAGCCCATTTATTCACATAGGAGCTTTTCGCAATTGTTTTGGTCGGCGATATTCCAGCGATGCAGTGCTGCTATTTCTGCCGTTCTCATCAAACAATTTTAACAGCAGCGCTCGATCTTTCTTGTCAACAGCCATAGCGTTTCGTCGGAAAACATCAACTTTCTTAACACTTTACACCAACAGACACTTCACAAAAGAAATCAACAAACGTCGCCAAGCGACAAACAACCTACTGACGTCAAAACAAGAAACATTTCACATTCTGACTGCTTGTGGCACTGAATTTTCTTCCAGTGTAAGAGAGTGAAACTATTCTATTTTTCAGTATACATCTCCTGCGTACCTATTAATGAAAATTCGTACGATTTTTTGCGTCCTGTGATGTATATGGGTGCACTGCATCAGTCGGAACACCGGCAGTTTAGTTATAGACACTTGGTACCGCATCTAAAGTTAAAAATGTCTTAACAGAGCATTTAACAGCTGTAGGTAAGACATTAGTGTGAGTTCCCCTCTGAAAAAGTATATAATTCAAAGGTAAGCTCTTTTTCATTAAGTCAATAACCTTTAAGAAAAGGAAACGTTCGAAACAGTTATAAGAGGGCACAGACGCAGATGGAGCGTTACAATATTCGTACTGAAAATGCCTGAAATTCAAGATTCCGTTACTTTTTAAGTCAGCAGGTATTGATCAGCAAAATTAAAGATTAAAACAACTACAAGAGGGCAAGAAGAACAGGTACCACGTTACAATTCGCTATTGTTTGAAGTGATATCTCTTGTTTACTACATTATAACTGCCGATTTGGCTTACGAAATATGTTGAATGTAAGATTTTTACATCAAGATAAGAGATGAGGAATGAAATCAAACTAATCCAAAGATTTATGACGTAAAACAGAGATAAATTAACTGCTCTACTAGGCTTTTGATGTTTCGTTATTCGCCACTTTTGCTCTGCTCATGAAAGTTGTTAATGACAGCGTTTTATTTAGTTTGAAGTTGGCACAATAACTATTTCTCTTTAGAATGAGATTTTCACTCTGCAGCGTAGTGTGCGCTGATATGAAACTTCCTGGCAGATTAAAACTGTGTGCCGGGCCGAGACTCGAACTCGGGACCTTTACCTTTCGTGGGCAAGTGCTCTACTAACTGAGCTACCCAAGCACGACTCACGCCCCCTCCTCACAGCCTTACTTCTGGCAGTACCTCGTCTCCTACCTTCTAAACTTTACAGAAGCTCTCCTGCGAACCTTGCAGAACTAGCACTCCTGAAAGAAAGGATATTGCGGAGACATGGCTTAGCCACAGCCTGGGGGATGTTTCCAGAATGAGATTTTCACTCTGCAGCGGAGTGTTCGCTTATATCCTTTCTTCCAGGAGTGCTAGTTCTGTAAGGTTCGCAGGAGAGCTTCTGTAAAGTTTGGAAGGTAGGAGACGAGGTACTGGCAGAAGTAAAGCTGTGAGGACGGGGCGTGAGTCGTGCTTGGGTAGCTCAGTTGATAGCCGGCACGGTAGCTCAGCGTGCTCGGTCAGAGGGTTAGCCGCCATCTGTAATAAAAAAAACTGAGTTAATAGATCAAAAATGAGCTTAAAAGGGTGTCTTCGACGTCCGCCCTGATCAGATGCAATGAACGAAAACGAACAAAATGAAATTAAAAAAAAAAAAGTAGGTAGAGCACTTGCCCGCGAAAGGCAAAGGTCCCGAGTTCGAGTCTCTGCCCAGCACACAGTTTTAATCTGCCAGGAAGTTTTATTTCTCTTTAGTAGTTCAGTAGTTCTTCGAGACCCACCTAGATGCCCATTTCTTTCTTCATAGAATAGAATAATTATTCGTCAAACTGTTTATTGTAAAGCAACGGGAAAGATAGACAGTATTGTACAATGTGATGATACTGCAGTAAAAATAAAAACGTGTCAGTTGTTTAACTATATAATAGTAACAAATTACTTACTTTACTTACTGCAACAGATATGCTGTTTACTCGCATGGCAGAGGTTTCTGAATTGCTGACGAATCAGTCCTTGAGGTTGTGCGAAGGCTGGCACTGTTATTGGTTTCTGTAACAAGGTTGGCACCACTGCGGAGCCATGCGTTGTGTAGCTGAGCAGGGCTGAGGTATTCTATCCGTGACGAAACAGTGTTAGAGAGTGATTCCGAGGGCCGCCGAGGAAGTCCACCGTGAGCAGAGCTCCGGTCTTTTGTCTGCGGAGCGCGCGAAGCGAAGGGTGCCAACAGCCGGGCAAGCTCGTGTCCACACTTGGCCTTTGGCACATGTGGCTCAACGGTGCTGAGCGTGCAGTTACGACTAAAATGTCTGATGCGAGTCGCTCATGGAAATGTCATTACCAACCGCCTATAAAGATAGTGCGCCTATAAAGGAAGTGCGTCGATCAGGTGCTGCAAACTGACGTTTTTGTTAATCCTGCCCTCGGTTAGACGGAGTGCCTGAACTGTTTTAGTTCACTGGAATCATTTGTAACCTGAGTTTTAGAGTATCTGGCCATTATTAATCAGACTGCATACCAAAGTGAAGGAAGTTTACGTTGCTTGTTAATGGGTGCAGTTATTCAGATTTAGTTGTTGTTTAACTTGATATAAATTGATGTTAAAATATGTTCATAGTGGCCAGTGGGTAATCTAAAATTATTACGTACGATTGTGAAAAATAAATATGCGTTTGAAGTGACACAGGAAATGTGTATGTAAAATTGTTTTTTTTATTATTATTATTTGTTGTGGTGTCTTGTGTCTAATACGGAACTATTTCACATAAACATTTGAGGAATGGTTAAATTTGATTCTGTGCACGTATGAATATGATTGTTTTCATCCAAGAGTATGAAGTGATCAGTGAACATGTATATGGGAACCAAATGGAAGTGCAGTGCAGCCAGACTGGAGCGACGTTGTATGGGACACAAAACCGGAATTGTCGAAGTAAGTTACCGAAGGGATAACGTCATTCCTTAATGCTTGATTTTTATGTTTGTGTGATACAATTGTCAGCTTTCGTAATATTTCATAAGTTCTGTCTTAAACATTAGTTTTGCCGCCATTAAGTTCTGGGTTTTAAGCAGCATGTTTTCACAGTTGTTAAACAGCTTTACAAATCATAAGATGTTTAAAATGTTTTTCAAGTGTTGGTTGTTTTAATCTAGTTTCTATTTGCGAGACATGTTGTGGTATATCTCTGAGGGTTAAATCTTTAGTTACTGGAGGTCAAGTGAAATTTCGAAACTGAAAAATGTATTGCTGGGTCGCTCTAAAGAGCGAGCTGTCCCAGTTATTGTCACTTGTAAATTCAAACATGGCTGTTTAAATAAGCGTACAAATTTTACAATTTCTATCTAAGCTCAGTAAACCTGCCCCACCTTTTCATCTTACTGTGCAGTACTGCCTGAAGGCTACATACATATGTATCGGATGGTAACAGAAGTAAAAGAGACTGTTGCAATTCTCCTTATGCTACAGCTGTAATGTTCAATGCACCACAAACATACGTGTCGACATTTATCTGGCTAATGTTTCTACATTTACACAACCAGGAGAGACTTCAAACAACAAGTTATGTAAGTAGTCGCACGCTAAGACAATCATGCAACAAGAGTGGTACATTGTAAGAAGAGAGTCCCTGCAGATACATTTCCGATGAGGTAACGGTCAGCAGATTCATTACAGCGTGCGTTATTAAACGCCACAACGGCTGTAAAGATATTTCAAAGTTGAAGTACGTGGGACCGCACGATTCTTGTGGGCAAATTTTCTCACTCGCACACAGAGTCACAATGAAATGCTGGCGGTTTGTGGGCCAAATGATGTCCCACATCTGGCCGTAGCAGAATGGTGCTAACGATTTGGTCTAGGCCGCACAGACATGAGTAATGTTGACTGCAAAGGAAGGTTATCGCCACGGACCAGACAGTCTAGGACCTGAATCGCAGCTTATATAGCCCACGCTGTGTTCTACGCAGATAAACTACTTCCCAGTTAGACCATGTGAAGCAAGTTTATTGAAAAGAACATAAAATATCAGTACTCCTACTTCGGAGTGTAACTACACAGGGCAAGAAATTGGTCACAGTCAAGTGACTGTCTGTAGCGTCACCCGGAAGCCTATCTAATGTATGACGCAATTCATTCAACGAACATGAATATAATACAAAACAATATGAATCATTTTGTCGTGTGTGCTACTACGTTGTGGCAAATATTGTAAGTATTTTCCATTAATAGCAAACATAAAGAATACGACAGTTCAATACATTCAATGAAAGAATGGAACTACAAATGTAATCTATAAACACAACAGCCATGTTGCACGCCACTGTTCGTTCTCTGTTTTTTTTTTTTTTTTTTTTTCCTGTTTGGTCTCTCTCCCTCTTGTGGATCGATATGTGTATAACTAGCTGTCTGTATGAGCTTTAAGGTTACAAGATATTGTTAACTGAAAGTATCATAGGTTCCCTTTTAAAAATATCTCTTCCTTCACGTGAAATTTATTTAATGATAATAATTGTATTGCTGTCGATTGCGCATCTAGCTTCAACTTTTTCGGTGGCGCTGAGTCCATCATTGCGTCTACTAAAGAGCTTCACTCGCAAAGGAAAGAGATTCTAAGTGCTTTTATGAATTTTTACAGTCAGTTTTCGACGTTAAAGTAAGTTAACATATTTGATTACGAAACGTATTAAGAGATTTAACACCGCAAGGCTTAGATGAGGCTTCACCTCTAGTTTAAAATATTTTCAGTTAATTGACAGAATTAGAAGTTAATTCAAGTCTTAAAGAGATACAGAAATTCTTTACAATTATTTCAGTAATACACAGCTGTTTGTACCATTTTTCCTTTCTGTGTAACATTAGATTAATTTGCTGGGAAAAGAAATGATTTCATGATCTATGTTATCGCTGGTTTATTTGCAGGTTACTTTATGTTGTCATTCATTGAAAGAGAGCGGAATAGTTCCTTTAATAATAAATTAATTTTTACCTGCGTACTAAGATTAAGACACACTACGTAGATTTACGACCCTTTTGCTCGTGCTCGAAATATACGTGGCGTTCCAAAAACAATATTCAGAATTTAAACCGCTACGTTACATTATCATCGCGATGGGTTGCGACTGACGCCTACGTTCACGTTTCAAACCACACGTAGCAATCGGCACTGACTTATACGAAGTAACAAAATTAAGTCCACAGCACACCAATTACGTCGAAGGGACGTAATGGTACAGCTGGGCCGGCCGTGGTGGCCGAGCGGTTCTAGGCGCTTCAGTCCCGTACCACGCGATTGCTACGGTCGCAGGTTCGAATTCTGCCTCGGGCATGGATGTGTGCGATGTCCTTAGGTTACGTAGGTTTAAGTAGTTCTAAGTTCTAGGGGACTGATGACCTCAGATGTTAAGTTCCACAGTGCTCAGAGCCATTTGAACCAGTATTTTGGTACAACTGGCACCCAAGTGGGACCCTTTTGAATAACACAATCATAGTATGGTTTGTGTAATTTTAATGTGTTTTTATTGTAATTTTGTTGTATTTATGTGTGTTAATGCAAGATTGTCATTCCCTTCATTTTATGTACAACTTGTTACGGGAATACAACCTGGCTCGCATATGCTGTGTATTGCCAGCATATATCACAAGAATAAAGTAGGTCCTATTTTTCGCTTGATACTCCAAGGTGCACAGAGCTAAAGTGTGACAGGGACCATTTATGTTGTATGTTGTGTTTCATACAGCAATAGGCTGCTGCATGTGTGTGAAGTAATAACTAAATTTCTTCTGCACCTGGTGTTGTGATAGATTTTACCGAAATAACTGCTGGTAAAAATACCTCTGAAAGTTGTATAATACTTTGTAACATGAGTCGAGCAAGAACCACGCAGCAGATTAGGAAAGAGATTGAGTACTCCGATTTGGAGTCAGTCGAGAGTAAAACTGAGCTGCCAGTTCAGAGTGAAGCTATGGCAGAATCTAATATACAAAAAATCGTACCGGAAACCGAAATGGAATGCCAGATAATTCTGGAACCCGAAATGGATGTATTAGATAATGCAGAAAGTACAGAAGGTTCTACCTCTGCTGAGATCAGATCCGAGTCTAGTCTAACAAATGTATCACCAACCAGTACACTGGGAGATGATCTGTTTCTGAAGATGTTCGCAGAACAACAGAAAGAAAGGGATAAGCTTTTGCTTGCCCAATTTAACGAAAATACGCAACAACAATTAAAAGAAAGGGATGAGCATTTAGTTACCCAATTTAATGAAAGTATACAAGAGAGAGAAAGCGAGAGGGACAAATACGAGGTGTGACTGGAAAGTTTCAAGAGTGTAACCGCTACAGCTTACTGTTTTGGTTTCAAGTACACGGAGGGAGGAGAGTGAGTCATTGCCTTGTCCTTCAACGCCCTCCCACAGGAAACTGCGTTTCCTTTATTCAGTTCGTTGTGGTAGCTGGGTGAGTGCGGGTCTGTTACGGCTTGTTGCGGGATTCTGTCTCCGTGAAAATGGACGTAAAAACGGAACAGCGAGTTTGTGTGAAATTTTGTTTTAAAACGGGGAAATCGGCTTACGAGACTTACGAACTATTAAAATTAGTTTTGGAGATAACTGTATGAGCCAATTTTGTCTGGTTCAACAGATTTAAAAATGGCAGCGAATCATTTGAAGATGAACCACGGTCTGGCCCTCCTTGCACCTCAAAAACGAATGGAAATGTGAAAGTTCGCGATTTAGTGCACCCTGACCGAAGACACAATTAGGGAGATAGCTGATGAACTTAATTTGAAGTTTCTATGCAGTTCTGTCTGTCCTAACTGAAGATCCTAACATGCGTCGAGTGTCTTCAAAATTCGTTCTAAAAGTGTTTTCAAGTGACCAGAGACAATACCGACTTGAAGTGTGCAAAGAACTGATTTGTTAAATGGGATAATTACAGGTGATGAATCGCGACACCAAGTGCAGTCTTTGCAGTGGAAGACTCCAGGTTCACCACGACCGAAAAAAGCACCGCAAAGTCAGTCGAAGGTGAAGACAATGTTGGTGATTTTTTTCGATTCTACCGGTATTGTGCATCATGAATTTAACCCCTGGATGACAGACAGTTAACCAGGAATACTACAAATGTGTCCTCATGCGTTTGCGACAAAAGGCGAGGAAGAAAAGGCCTGCATTGTGGAAAGACAGGAGTTGGGTGCTACACCATGATAATGCTCCGGCTCATCGTGCCTTCTCCAACGTTGAATTTTTGACCAAATTCAAAATTCTTGTGCTTCCACAACCACCATGAACTTGAAAGCGAAATCAGAGCCATGAAAGAGGATTACAGTAGCGTACCAGACCTGGTTAATAAAGTTACTGATCAGTTCCCCTGATTTGTCTCCTGCGACATTCTACCTGTTTCCTAAACTGAAATTTTCACTGAAAGAGAAGCAATATGACTCTATTGCAGACATATAGGCACACATGGAGAACATCCTTAACACACTTCAGGAAAAAAATTCCAGGTATGTTTCCAAAAGTGGAAGCACCGTTGGAGTCCGTGTGTTCAGTCAGATGCGAACTATTTGGAAACAGATGCATCACAGTAGCATGTAATTACCACCATTGTACAATTACAAGCCCATTCTTAAAACTTTCCAATCACACCTCGTATAGCACTACTCACCCAAATGAAATTTTAGCAAAACGAGATGAAACTATAAATAAGAACTTGGATGATTAGTTAGATCCGATTCAAAGCGAAATCATAGCCATGAAAAAGGATTACAGTAGCGTACCTGAGCTAGATAACAAAGTTACCGATCAGCTAAAAAGTGCCAAGATTACCAAAACGATCCAAGCACTAAAGTAGATGTTACTGCAAAGTTAGACCATTTATCACTGGAAATGTACTGCGTTCAACTAAGAATAAACGTGATGTAGACAAACACAATCACGATGATTGGTCAGCAACCGCAGCTCGCATACACTGGTGTTGTTCCGCTCTTGGAAATACACTCCTGGAAATGGAAAAAAGAACACATTGACACCGGTGTGTCAGACCCACCATACTTGCTCCGGACACTGCGAGAGGGCTGTACAAGCAATGATCACACGCACGGCACAGCGGACACACCAGGAACCGCGGTGTTGGCCGTCGAATGGCGCTAGCTGCGCAGCATTTGTGCACCGCCGCCGTCAGTGTCAGCCAGTTTGCCGTGGCATACGGAGCTCCATCGCAGTCTTTAACACTGGTAGCATGCCGCGACAGCGTGGACGTGAACCGTATGTGCAGTTGACGGACTTTGAGCGAGGGCGTATAGTGGGCATGCGGGAGGCCGGGTGGACGTACCGCCGAATTGCTCAACACGTGGGGCGTGAGGTCTCCACAGTACATCGATGTTGTCGCCAGTGGTCGGCGGAAGGTGCACGTGCCCGTCGACCTGGGACCGGACCGCAGCGACGCACGGATGCACGCCAAGACCGTAGGATCCTACGCAGTGCCGTAGGGGACCGCACCGCCACTTCCCAGCAAATTAGGGACACTGTTGCTCCTGGGGTATCGGCGAGGACCATTCGCAACCGTCTCCATGAAGCTGGGCTACGGTCCCGCACACCGTTAGGCCGTCTTCCGCTCACGCCCCAACATCGTGCAGCCCGCCTCCAGTGGTGTCGCGACAGGCGTGAATGGAGGGACGAATGGAGACGTGTCGTCTTCAGCGATGAGAGTCGCTTCTGCCTTGGTGCCAATGATGGTCGTATGTGTGTTTGGCGCCGTGCAGGTGAGCGCCACAATCAGGACTGCGTACGACCGAGGCACACAGGGCCAACACCCGGCATCATGGTGTGGGGAGCGATCTCCTACACTGGCCGTACACCACTGGTGATCGTCGAGGGGACACTGAATAGTGCACGGTACATCCAAACCGTCATCGAACCCATCGTTCTACCATTCCTACACCGGCTAGGGAACTTGCTGTTCCAACAGGACAATGCACGTCCGCATGTATCCCGTGCCACCCAACGTGCTCTAGAAGGTGTAAGTCAACTACCCTGGCCAGCAAGATCTCCGGATCTGTCCCCCATTGAGCATGTTTGGGACTGGATGAAGCGTCGTCTCACGCGGTCTGCACGTCCAGCACGAACGCTGGTCCAACTGAGGTGCCATGTGGAAATGGCATGGCAAGCCGTTCCACAGGACTACATCCAGCATCTCTACGATCGTCTCCATGGGAGAATAGCAGCCTGCATTGCTGCGAAAGGTGGATATACACTGTACTAGTGCCGACATTGTGCATGCTCTGTTGCCTGTGTCTATGTGCCTGTGGTTCTGTCAGTGTGATCATGTGATGTATCTGACCCCAGGAATGTGTCAATAAAGTTTCCCCTTCCTGGGACAATGAATTCACGGTGTTCTTATTTCAATTTCCAGGAGTGTAGGTCTAACTTATGCATCAGCTATCTTATTACTATGTCACTGTAAATGAAACTTCAAGACATTCTAATATACTGACAGCCATCAAAGTTTTTCTTAATCATACTTTAGATACGTAAAGTTTATTTAAAAAATCGTGTACAGTCACGGTCACGGTAAGCGCTACTTGTAATCTGATTGTCTCGCTGTTCATATGTACTGCGAAAACGGATGATACTGTTTCCTGAATCGTAGTGAAACAAGCAAGCAGAACATCGTTAATGGCTAGAAACAAGTTGTAATAACGGCCTTGATACGCCTGGGTATTGAGTCACACAGAGTTTGGATGGCGTGTACAGGTACAGCAGCCCATGCAGCTTCAACACGATACCACAGTTCATCAAGAGTAATGACTGGCGTATTGTGACGAGCCAGTTGCTCGGCCACCATTGACCCGTCGTATTCCATTAGTGATAGATCTGGAGAATGTGCTGGACAGGGCAGCAGTCGAACATTTTCTGTATCTAGGAAGGCCCGTACATGACCTGCAAAATGCGGTCGTGCATTATCCTGCTGAAATGTAGGGTTTCGCAGGGATCGCATGAAGGGTAGAGCCACGGGTCGTACCACATCTGAAATGGAACATCCACTGTTCAAAGTGCCGTCAATGCGAACATGAGGTGACAGAGACACGTAACCAATGGCACCCCATACCATCACGTCGGGTTATACGCCAGTAAGGCGATGACGAATACACGCTTCCAATGTGCGTTCAACGCGATGTCGCAAAACACCGATGCGGCCATCATGCTGCTGTAAACGGAACCTGGATTCATCCGATAAAATGGTGTTTTGCCATTCGTGCACCCAGGTTCGTCGTTGAGTACACCATCGCAGGCGCCCCTGTCTGTGATACAGCGTCAAGGGTAACCGCAGCCGTGGTCTCCGAGCTGATAGTCCATGCTGCTGCGAAAGTCGTGGACCGTTCGTGCAGATGGTTGTTGTCTTGCAAACGTCCCCATATGTTGACTCAGGGTTCGATACGTGGCGGCACGATCCATTACAGCCATGCGGATAAGATGCCTGTCATCTCGACTGCTAGTGATACGAGGCCGTTGGGATGCAGCACTTCGTTCCGTATTACCCTCCTGAACCCACATATTCCATATTGTGCTAACAGTCATTGGATCTCGACCAACGTGAGAAGCAATGTTGTTATACAATAAACCGCAATCGCGATAGGCTACTATCCGACCTTTATCAAAGTCAGAAACGTGATGGTACGCATTTCTCCTCCTTACACGAGGCATGACAGCAACGTTTCACCAGGCAACGCCGGTCAACTGCTGTTTGTGTATGAGAAATCGGTTGGTAACTTCCCTCATGTCAGCACGTTGTAGGTGTCAGCACCGGCGCCAACCTTGTGTGAATGCTTTGAAAAGCTAATCATTTGCATATCACAGCATCTTCTTCCTGTCGGTTAAATTTCGCGTCTGTAGCACGTCGTCTTCGTGGCGTAGCAATTTTAATGCCCAGTAGTACATAATCCCATGATAGGCAGTATGCGTAATATATTGAAAGTTACATAACCAAGACCAGGTACTGGGACGAGCCTATGTCAGTGAGGGAGGTGTTACGCATACTAAAGTCATAGTTTCCCATTCCAGATGAACAATTGGTCAACGTACCAGAGGATGATATGGAAAGGCTTTGGCGATTGTAAGACACGCTTCACTTGATACAACAAAAAGTTGGTAAAAATGGAATGGCAATGGAAATAAGAAAAGAAATGATTACCAGAATGGTAACAATATATATAGTAGTGGTTTTAATCAACGATCGACTAGCCATGCATACACGAATTCCCAAGGAAACTTGTATGCCAATAATAATCAAAATAGTAACCGAAAGAGGTAAGGAGATGCTATACCACAAAATAATCAGGCTTATCAGCAGCCTAAAGCGAGTAGAATAAATTCCGACAGACGGGCCAACCAGCCGACTAACCAAAAGAATCAAAGCTGGAGACCAAGGCAAGGGAATGCTAAGTATCACATTAGCACAGAGCAGGCGAATGTGCAAGGTCAGAAGCCAAGAATGGTTTCCTAACTACAAGACCAGCGGGTAAGAATAGTTGGACTGGTGGATGAAAACCACCCCGGCCCGTCCTGTCAGTTAAACTAAACGTTACCACCCCATTCCTTCCGGCAGTGGTAAGAGAGGAAAGTGAAGGAACCCCCTATAGTTCTGTCAATATGCTGCGGTGTAACAACGGACAAGATATGCGTCAGAAACTCTGCGCCGAGCCGCAAAGATGTTGTAATGCAAACAAATCAGTAGTGCAAGCTGCAGTATATGCAAAGATAGGCGATGTACCAATCACGGTCGTTTTAGATACCGGTGTTATCACGAGCGTCATAAGTTATGAACTTTATAAAGAATTAAGTCGTCTGTACAAGATACCAACTTTTCCGGTACAAGTTATCGCGTTTTAGGTGCAATATCTGCCAAGTCACAAGTTGTCAAAATTCAGGTGCAGCTCGAACTTACAGTGCTGAATGGAGCCTTTCAGTGCACGTTCCTCTTATTAAGCACAGTTCACCGGTTTACCCAATTTGTTTACGGAAGTTTTTTCGGAGAAAATATTAAGGGATTTATGTATGACATTCAGGTGTACCCACACGAGAGTTATGGCCGCGCCACGTACTCTAACCTGTGGTCTAAAAAAGAGGTAGCAACTAAGGAATTTAGAAAGATGCTCGATTGGGACATCGTAGAGCCCTTAGCGCAGTCCACTATTGGCAGTACTCCAGGCATATGGGAGCGTCGGGCTCGTCCTCGACGCGAGAGAAATAAACCAAAGAAAATATGATAACAAATTAAGAAATGTATTAGAAAACTAACTTGGAGAGTTAGTATTATTACGAACACACCTCAAGTCAACTAGCCCGCAAAAAAAACAGAACAAGAAAAGGCAACTTCTGTACACTGGTTCCTCCAACGTGGTAGAAATTAGCAGGGCATGGATGTGTGTGATGCCCTTAGGCTAGTTATGTTTAAGTAGTTCTAAGTTCTAGGGGACTGATGACCTTAGAAGTTAAGTCCCATAGTGCTCAGAGCCATTTGTGGTAGAAATTACGAATGGGGACAGTTACAGATTTGCCAGCCCTGAGGATATCATTGTTAAAGGGCTGTACCGGTATGAGGATGTAAAGAAGTATTTTCTTTAATACTTTTTATGTATATATTATGTAACGTATGATTGTGTATCTATATTGTTGTGTCGTAGTATGTAGCATGTTTTAGTATGTAAGTGATTAACAGCCAGCTAGACTGTGTGCTTATTTCAACATGTAATTACCAAATGAATTCCCTGGGGGCACTTTTTAAAGTTTTGCATAGATTACTAATTATTTGTAATTTTTGTAACAACGTTCGGTAACAGTTTCGTTGGTGACTTTTAATGAATTTAATTAGACACCACAAGGTGGAATTATCTTAAAGCACCTTCTTGACTTCCGGAAGGCGTTCGATACAGTTCCGCACTGTCGCCTGATAAACAAAGTAATAGCCTACGGAATATCAGACCAGCTGTGTGGCTGGATTGAAGAGTTTTTAGCAAACAGAACACAGCATGTTGTTATCAATGGAGAGACGTCTACAGATGTTAAAGTAACCTCTGGCGTGCCACAGGGGAGTGTTATGGGACCATTGCTTTTCACAATATATATAAATGACCTAGTAGATAGTGTCGGAAGTTCCATGCGGCTTTTCGCGGATGATGCTGTAAAATACAGAGAAGTTGCAGCATTAGAAAATTGTAGCGAAATGCAGGAAGATCTGCAGCGGATAGGCACTTGGTGCAGGGAGTGGCAACTGACCCTTAACATAGACAAATGTAATGTATTGCGAATACATAGAAAGAAGCATTCTTTATTGTATGATTATATGATAGCGGAACAAACACTAGTAGCAGTTACTTCTGTAAAATATCTGGGAGTTAACGATTTGAAGTGGAATGATCATATTAAATTAATTGTTGGTAAGGCGGGTACCAGGTTGAGATTCATTGGGAGAGTCCTTAGAAAATGTAGTCCATCAACAAAGGGGGTGGCTTACAAAACACTCGTTCGACCTATACTTGAGTATTGCTCATCAGTGTGGGATCCGTACCAGATCGGGTTGACGGAGGAGATAGAGAAGATCCAAAGAAGAGCGGCGCGTTTCGTCACAGGGTTATTTGGTAACCGTGATAGCTTTACGGAGATGTTTAACAAACTCAAGTGGCAAATTCTGCAAGAGAGGCGCTCTGCATCGCGGTGTAGCTTGCTCGCCAGGTTTCGAGAGGGTGCGTTTCTGGATGAGGTATCAAATATATTGCTTTCCCCTACTTATACCTCCCGAGGAGATTACGAATGTAAAATTAGAGAGATTAGAGCGCGCACGGAGGCTTTCAGACAGTCGTTTTTCCCGCGAACCATACGCGACTGGAACAGGAAAGGGAGGTAATGACAGTGGCACGTAAAGTGCCCTCCGCCACACACCGTTGGGTGGCTTGCGGAGTATAAATGTAGATGTAGATGTAGATGAAGTAGCCGGTTTATATGTTTGCATGTTGGCAGCGCTTTAGACTACATTAATGGAATTGACAGCGCTGTGCGCCCTTTGTAAGAGGCTCTGTGGCTGGTCGGACATGAATTTAGAAGTTAATAGTTAGCAGTGATTGAGGTTAGAAACAGTGCTAGTAGACGGTCTGGACGTGTGTCCGCCATGGAGGTTTAATATTGGTTGGCCATGGATTGTAAAATGTCGATAATGGAATTATTGACGATTATGTAATTTTTGGAACTTGATGTCACGAACGGTTATATAATTTTTCGAACTGGATGTCACTTGATTAAGGTAAAATCTGCTAGATACACTGTTTGCCCTGCAACAAAATCTTTCCTTTGATAACCACATGCCTATTAGTAGTTAGAGCCTACAGTAATTGGAATATTCTTATTTAGCTGGCTGTATACTTGCTTTATCTACTGTATTTCGTGTCATGAAGATTTTCTGTGAGGTAAGTGACTCATGAAATGCATGAGTTATTGTTAGGATTTCTACTAATTCAGGGCCATTATTTTGTGTTAATTAATAGTCAGATTGCGTTATCCTTGTATACTGCGGGTCCTTAATGAATACAATAAGTTTGAGCTGTATTTGTCAGAGAAACTTCTGTAGGTCAGTGTTGAAACGATATAGACAAGCAAAGAGACAGTACGTTCACTTGCATTCAATTTCTCTCAGCAGTTTCAGAACTAAATAAAGAAGTTTCACCAAGCAACCCTTAGCCGAGGATACTTAACGGGAATCTTCTGATTTTCAAGTAGTTTGAATAATTAGTGCATGATTAGAAATTAGTTATTGTCTACTGCTAGCGCGTAATTGTATATAGAGAATTTTCTTTGTAGTTGTAGTTTCTTAGTGTCGTACTGTATTGTAATGAGCGAAGCAGTTCTGGCATGCATGTGGATTTGTACCAAGTATCTCACAGTCACTTTCGCAACTAATTACTTTTTATTTTCAGTGCTATTTTAGTGTGTTATCCTATTTTTGCTTCTCATGTTATGTTTTTTTCTGTGTCATCGTGTGAAATACTGTGACAATCATGGGGTGTGAAAAGCGTAAAACTAGGCTGCAAAGCAAACTGCGAGATGACAGCGGTGATGAGTATAGCGTGTTAGCACCACCTAGTAAAGAATTAACAAATGTTCAACAGAATAATTTGGTAACTGTGCATAGGGACATGGACCAGGCAGTAAATAACGGTGTAAACAGTGAAACAATCAGTGAACAGGAAGGCATTGTCAATCGAACGGTCTGTACCACTTCACCTCAGGAATGCGATATAACAGAAGCAAATCTTGCAAATACCGTAGATTCGGGTTTTACGTCAATACACCTTCCTCAGTTAAGTCAAGACACATTCTCTGCTTTCCAAAATACGAATATTGCCGGTACAAATGCACTGCCAAAAAGCACAGAGGAACATGTTTCAGTCACTGATCCATTATTACTGCAATTAATTCAAAAATTGATCAAATGCAGAAACAAACACAATAACTGCTTCAAAGGCTAGACACAATGCAACAAAATGTTCAAAAGTTATGCACAATGGAACAAAATCTTCAAAAGTTAGACAAAATGGAACAAAATCAGAAATGAACACAGCAACAGCTTCAAAAGTTAGACACAACGCTTGAGCAAAAACGAGAAGATTTAACTGCCGAGCTACTTAAAATCGAATCGAAATATCAAAATATTTCTTAAAATGTAAGGACACAAATCCGTGAGCATTTTCAGCCTATTTTGTCGCGACATAAAAACGCATTACAGAATCTTGAAGAAGCCATAAAAGAACTTCAGATTATTATTCACGAAAATAAAAAAAACTTTGCGGGCTAAAATTGACTCAGTTGCATCTACCGATACGGTTACGTAACTTGCAAAAAAATTACGAAAACTTGAAGGACACAGAAGATACGATTTGGAGACAAATGGGCACTCCAAAATTTGGTTCAGAAAAACACACAGAGGAAATAAGCACATCATCGGAAAAAGTAACCGAAATCTCGGATCAGTTAACAAATTTATCTACGAAGAGAGATGATGATTTCAATTATACAAGACTGGTAGCCTTTACAGACACATAGGAGTACGAGGAAATTAGAAAATTCAAACCGAGCCAGAAACAAATTAATATGCAACACAAAAGAGAACTGCGGGAAGTTCAAAATCAGTTGTTACACGTCATACAAGAACTACAGATTTCAGAGGATATCCGCGTTTCGACACAGGAAGAGGGATTTAGAAATACGGAAAAGCCAGAAAGTAATAACACTGGGTATATCGGATATTTTGAAAGGAGTCGGCAAGGTGCAGCGAACTTTGAGATGGAACCGCCGACACGAAGTGACAATGACCGATTTGCAACTCGCCGTCGTGATGATTTTGGCTATAAGCTCTTCATCATTACGCGTAAATTTAAAACATTCAATAATTCCGGTAGTAGCATACATCCACAGGCTTGGCTTCATCAATTTTGTTATTGCATTCTTCCGAATTGGTCATTAGAGTACAAAAAAAAGGATTATACCACATTTCTCGTGTAAAACCGTTCATCGAGAAATAAATTGCTTTCTGACAGTCTTTTCCATTACATTTCTCTCTTGGAGTTACTGTAAGTTAATATCACGCTTTGTCACATTAAGCATGAAGCTATGTTGTTTTGAAGCCCCCCCGCCTCTTGAACCATGGACCTTGCCATTGGTGGGTAGGCTTGCGTGCCTCAACGATACAGATAGCCGTACCGTGGGTGCAACCACAACGGAGGGATATCTGTTGAGAGGCCAGACAAACGTATAGTTCCTGAAGAGGGGCAACAGCCTTTCCAGTAGTAGCAGGGGCAACAGTCTGGATGATTGACTGTTCTGGCCTTGTAACACTAACCAAAATGGCATTGCTGTTATGGTACTGCGAACGGATGAAAGCAAGAGGAAACTACAGCCGTAATTTTCCCGAGGGCATGCAGCTTTACTGTATGATTAAATCATTATGGCGTCCTCTTGCGTAAAATATTCCAGAGGTAAAATAGCCCCCTATTCGGATCTCCGGGCGGGGACTACTCAGAAGGACGTTGTTATCAGAAGAAAGAAAACTGGCGTTCTTCGGATCGGAGCGTGGAATGTCAGATCCCTTAATCGGGCAGGTAAGTTAGAAAATTTAAAAAGGGAAATGGATAGGTTAAAGTTAGATATAGTGGGAATTAGTTAAGTTCGGTGGCAGGAGGAACAAGACTTTGGTCAGGTGAATACAGGGTTATAAATACAAAATCAAATAGGGGTAATGCAGGAGAAGGTTTAATAATAAAAAAATAGGAGTACGTGTAAGCTACTACAAACAGCATAGGGGCTAAGATAGACACGAAGCCCACGCCTACTACAGTGGTAAAAGTTTATATGCCAACTATCTCTGTAGATGACGAAGACATTGATGAAATGTATGATGAGACAAAAGAAATTATTCAGGTAGTGATGGGAGACGAAAATTTAATAGTCATGGGTGACTGGAATTCGAGAGCAGGAAAAGGGAGAGAAGGAAACATAGTAAGTGAATATGGATTGGGTGAAAGAAATGAAAGAGGAAGCCGTCTGGTAGAGTTTTCCGCAGAGCATAACTTAATCATAGCTAACACTTCGTTCAAGAATCATGAAAGAAGGTTGTATACATGGAAGAACCCCGGAGATACTAAAAGGTGGTAGATAGATTATATAATGGTAAGACAGAGATTTAGGAACCAGGTTTTAAATTGTAAGACATTTCCAGGGGCAGAAGTGGACTCTGACCACAATCTATTGGTTATGAACTGTAGATTAAAACTGAAGAGGCTGCAAAAAGGTGGGACTTTAAGGAGATGGGACCTGGATAAACTCACTAAATCAGAGGTTGTACAGGGTTTCAGGGAGAGCATAAGGGAACAATTGACAGGAATGGAGGAAGGAAATGCAGTAGAAGAAGAATGGGTAGCTTTGGGGGATGAAATAGTGACGGCAGCAGAGGATCAAGTAGATAAAAAGATGAGGGCTACTTGAAACCCTTGCGTAAGCGAAGAAATATTGAATTTAATTGATGAAAGGAGAAAATATAAAAATGCAGTAAATGACGCAGGCAAAAAGGAATACGAAAGTCTCAAAAATGAGATCGACAGGAAGTGCAAAATGACTAAGCAGGGATGGCTAGAGGACAAATGTAAGGATGTAGAGGCTTATCTCACTAGGGGTAAGATAGATACTGCCTACAGGAAAATTAAAGTGACCTTTGGAGAAAGGAGAACCACTTGCATGAATATCAAGAGCTTTGATGGAAACCCAGTTCTAAGCAAAGAAGGGAAAGCAGAAAGGTGGAAGTTGTATATAGAGGGTCTATACAAGAGCGATGTACTTGAGGACAATATTATGGAAATGGAAGAGAATGTAGATGAAGATGAAATGGGAGATATGATACTGCGTGAAGAGTTTGACAGGGCACTGAAAGACCTGAGTCGAAACAAGGCCCCCGGAGTAGACAACATTCCATTAGAACCACTGACAGCCTTGGGAGAGCCAGTCCTGGCACAACTCTACCATCTGGTGAGCAAGATGTATGAGACAGGCAAAATACCCTCAGACTTGAAGAAGAATATAATAATTCCAATCCCAAAGAAATCTGGTGTTGACAGATGTGAAAATTACCGAACTACCAGTTTAATAAGTCACAGCTGCAAAGTACTAAAGCGAATTCTTTACAGACGAATGGAAAAACTGATAGAAGTCGACCTCGGGGAAGATCAGTTTGGATTCTGTAGAAATGTTGGAATACGTGAGGCAATACTGACCCTACGACTTATCTTAGAAGAAAGATTAAGGAAAGGCATACCTACGTTTCTAGCATTTGTAGACTTAGAGAAAGTTTTTGACAATGTTGATTGGAATATTCTCTTTCAAATTTTGAAGGTGGCAGGGGTAAAATACAGGGAGCGAAAGGCTATTTACAATTTGTACAGAAACCAGGTGGCAGTTATAAGAGTCGAGGGGTATGAAAGGGAAGCAGTGGTTGGGAAGGGAGTGAGACAGGGTTGTAGCCAATCCCCGATGTTATTCAATCTGTATATTGAGCAAGCAATAAAGGAAACAAAAGAAAAATTTGGAGTAGGAATTAAATTCCATGGAGAAGAAATAAAATCTTTGAGGTTCGCCGATGACATTGTAATTCTGTCAGAGACAGCAAAGGACCTCGTAGAGCAGTTGAACGGAAAGGACAGTGTCTTGAAAGGAGGGTATAAGATGAACATCAACAAAAGCAAAACGAGGATAATGGAATGTAGTCGAATTAAGTCGGGTGATGTTGAGGGTATTAGATTAGGAAATGAGACACTTAAAGTAGTAAAGGAGTTTTGCTATTTGGGGAGCTAAATAACTGATGTTGGTCGAAGTATAGTGGATATAAAATGTAGACCGGCAATGGCAAGGAAAGCGTTTCTGAAGAAGAAAAATTTTTTAACATCGAGTATAGAATTAAATGTCAGGAAGTCGTTTCTGAAAGTATTTGTTTGGAGTGTTGCCATGTATGGAAGTGAAACGTGGACGATAAATAGTTTAGACAAGAAGAGAATAGAAGCTTACGAAATGTGGTGCTACAGAGGAATGATGAAGATTAGATTGGTAGATCACGTAACTAATGAGGAGGTATTGAATAGAATTGGGGAGAAGAGAAGCTTGTGGCACAACTTGACTAGAAGAAGGGATCGGTTGGTAGGACATGTCCTGAGACATCGAGGGATCACCAGTTCAGTATTGGAGGGCAGCGTGGAGGGTATAAATCGTAGAGGGAGACCAAGAGATGCATACACTAAGCAGATTCAGAAGGATATAGGTTGCAGCAGGTACCAGGAGATGAAGAAGCTTGTACAGGATAGAGTAGCATGGAGAGCTGCATCAAACCAGTCTCAAGACTGAAGACCACAACAACAACAACAACATGTTTTGAAATTAATTATCTAGTCAATAACCCATCGAATTTACTAAGACAGTAATTTTACGAGTCGACTTTTATGGGGAACAGACGACACAGTCTTATTGTTTGACCATTTTTGCATGTTAGTTGCATGATGACGCACGACAATAAAGTCCACATTCTTAGAACATATATTGATATAAAGGATTTACTGCAATATTTTGGTGTACTTGAAAAGACATTTTCATTTTAAGGTACTTTCTGGGAGGCCACAGATGATAGTCTGTTTGTTTGACAGCTACGCGATTATACTGCGACACTACTAAGGAGTGACACAATCTTCATTATTGCTTTTGCGCTGTATCTGTTTTATTTCTGCACAGTTTTTCCACGTTCTTCTGAAAAGGAAAACATGTTTTGGTAATGACTTTCGTGGCACATCAGCAATGAGACAGTTATTTTCTTAACACAACAATACATTACAGTATAGTACTTTCAAGGTCACGGCAATGAACGTAATAACTACGACATTTATGTTCATAGCAGTTTACTTTTATATATGACAAAGGTAAGTACATTGATTTTTAGAGAACTTTGCTTATGAAAGATGATAACTATGACCCTGTGAACATTTTTACCGTTAAATTTTCTTACAACAAGAACTATAGTTTAGCGCTATATGACACTCACTTGAGTGATTATTTTCTGTATTTGGAACATTTTTAGAAATATTTTTGAATTATACTGATACAGAGAGGGTTTTCGGCGATGCATTTCATTCCGAAGTCTTAAGTTGTAACATCTGAGGTATAATTACATTATCGGGGGTATGCCTACTTTGTGTACCATGTGTGTGGGAAGTGCAAGGAGCCCTAGCTAAAACGGTATTGGCTTCTACAGTTTTATACATTGGTACCATATTTCTCTAACACAGAATACACAGCTACCTGGTCATTTAACAGAGAAGAATAAACTCCCTCATGTGAGTACGCCTACTTTGTGTACTATGTGTATGGGAAGTGCAAGGAGGCCTAGCTAATATGGTATTTGCTTATACAGTTGTATACGCGGTACCATATTTCTCTAAGACAGAATTACACAGATATCTGGTCATTTAACAGAGAGGAATGAACATTTCTTTTTTACTACCTCAGTGACATATGTCTAGGTAATTACACAGTTGATCACTTCGCATGTAGGACACTGTACTTTGTCTGGGTTTTTGTGAATTGTTGACATATAATTTCGGAATCATTGTGGTACTGTAAGAGCTTTGAGTGGTGTATATTGTATGGGATCATGATTTTTGAAGTACGTTTGGGGTAGATGACGCCATTGAAACGAGCAGAGAGAATATTTTTTAGAGGTTTTGAGATTATTGAAGAAAGCTTTGACGATTTTGTAGTTTGGTTGATCTGCTATGATGACGTTATTATGACGACGATGTGTATTATGATGTTGAGATATACTCATGATCAATAAGGTGATGCTATATGAGGAATGTGATTATGCTATGTGTTTATTATGATTAAGTATTGAAACAATATCAACATATATTTATATGAATAATGAGTGGCGGTAGGGACTCTGGTTGTGGAAAACAAGGTTGGAAACCAAGAATTGAACTTTAAGAGTAATAAGATGTAAGCATATATGTGAATGTTAATGCCACAATGCTGACAGAAATTTTTGGACAATGTTGTTGATGAGATTTCGTTTCTACACACTTCTACTGTAACTTTTCTGACAGTGAAATTTTTTATTTGTATCAAACTGTTATTATAGCATAAACTGCTGTCATAAGTATGTTGGTAAAGAGAGTATGTGACTTAGACATAATGATCTGCTGCGCCCAGCTGAGAGCTAGCGGCCTGGAAAAACCCATTGTTGTGTTGCCTTTCTTTACTAGTGCCGCTTAAGCCGCTGTGAAGCACGCCACACTCACACAAGCGCTCGCATAGCTGTAGAAAAGAGAGGCCATTGACCTCACTATTGATATTTCTTTGCCGAACGCACCACATACACGACACATTAATACCTGCAAACATATGAGTACACTTTGGAGCTCATACCAAAGTATGTGATTATGCATGTGTTTATTATGATGAAGTATTGAAACAATATCGACATATATTTATATGAATAATGAGTAGGGGTTAGGGACTCTGGTTGTGGAAAACAATGTTGGAAACCAAGAATTGTACTTTAAGAGTTTTATTGTGATAAGCCAGTTTTACCACTGATTTATGCTTCTTGTTTGCTGCAAATTGCCTGGTATTAGTTGTAATGTTGCATTTTCTTTGCTAATTTAGATATACTGCTGCTTGCTTTGTCAATTTTTGTCGTTTTTGTTGGTGTTAATTGTTTTGTGCTGCTGCATTGCCTTGTTCTCTGGTTTATGTATCTGAGCTCAGTAGATTTAAGTTAGTTTAAGAGGGGATATGCTAATCAGAAAATTAGTTATGATGAGTTGGTATGAAATCCATTGAGAAGCTATAAGACAAAGGTTTGGCCAAAGAGTATTGTACAATAAGGAACAATTACTTTGAAAAAGAAAACGAACAAATAAGTAGGGTATAGTGACATCCAGTTTAGGTAGGATTTTCTTGGAAATAAATGATAAGGTAAGAAATATATGAAAGTATAGATACAGAAAGCAGCTTAGATAGGATTTTTTTAAAACAAGTGTTCAACTAAGGAATACCTTCGAGAATTAAATGAAGTAGCTTTGGCTGAAAGTTATAGAGGGATCAGCATGAAGGATATTACTGAAAGGAGAAAAATAAGACAAAGGTGTATAATGTTCACTGCAAGTACTGCAGTACCAAGTTTACACTGAAAAAAGACCCTGTCCTTTCCTTTTGTGTTATTCCACTACATGTTTATGTGTACCCTTGTGTGTGTCTGTTTTTAGTGTCTCTGTGTGTTTACCTAATAAGATAAATTTGCTACAATTTTTTTCCTTCTAATACTAAGCTGCATTCACTGTGATGAGGAATAGTGTTACCCTCAAATCTCTTTTTGTAGCATATTATTTACTTTGGAAAGATGTTTAAACATTATTTCTTATGTTATGTTTTCTTTTAATGGCCATGTGTCAAGATAATGTTTCTAAGAATATTCTCATTTTCCATTTATTTACTTATGTCATAATTCATGTAATACTCATGTATATGCTAATTTCTATTCTCTTTGTATAGCCTGTATTACTACAAATGTTGTATATATTACCATGTTCTTTATTGTAATTTGTTTTCTTTACCTTTGTAATTGTATTCTTATACTGTAAAATTGTAACTGTATAAACTGCATTTCTCCAAGTTAAGTAAATAGTAGAGATTCATTTTACTGACTACATTTATCTGTTGTTCATAATGCATGTATACAATCTCGGGGTTATATGACTGTGTTAGTGCTTGCACATGTGTTGATAATTCAGCAAGGGACTGGTTAACAGCATTGCTGGTTCTAAGGATATTGCAAAATTCCTCAAGACTCTTCAGTTGTGATCGTGCACCTGCACAGTCTCAACAGATGGCTTCTGGCCATCTCTACAAGGACTACAGTGGGTCTGCACCTTTGGTGGCCCATTACTATCGTAAACTCTACAACATAGTATACTGCGGGTCTGCTCTGCGGTGACCTACCAGTTCTACCAGTATTCTTGAAGACTTCGACAGACTCTGCTGTGGGTCTGCTCTGTTGTGGCCCATTACCAATCTTCATGTATTCATGTCAAGAGGCAACACTGTGTTTCCATTGGGAGGAGAACATTACTTCAAGAATGCATGGTGATCAACTACTTACATGTGCATGTTCTTTTACTGCTCAGACTTTGTGCATAAAACTGTCATCGACTACTCTTCTGATGAATAGGGACTGTGAGGATAATTTTTGCTTTATTGACCAACACCATATTACTAATTCTGTGCACCCGATCTATTTGATATTGTTAATATTATAATTTTTTAACAAATTAGTATTCCTCACTGCCCAAAACACTTTGTAAAATTTTTTTTAGAGCAGCAGAGGTGTTATGTAAGTAGCCTGTTTATATGTTTGTACGTTGACAACATTTTAGACTGCATTAATATCACTGACAGTGCTATGCGCCCTCTGTAAGAGACTCTGTGGCTGGTCGGACTCGCAGTTAGAAGTTAATAGTTAGCAGTTTTGGAGGTTAGAAACAGTGCTAGCGGATGGTCAGGACGTGTGTCCGTCATGGAGGTTAAATATTGGTTGGACATGGATTGTAAAATGTCGATAATGGAATTATTGCCGATTATATTATTTTTGGAACTGGATGTCACGAACGATTGTATAGTTTTTTAAACTGGATGTCACTTGATTAAGGTAAAATCTGCTAAATACATTGTTTGCCCTGCAACAAAATCTTTCCTTTGCTAACCACATGCCTATTAGTAGTTAGAGCCTTCAGTAGTTGGAATATTCTTATTTAGTTGGCTGTATACTTGCTGTATCTGCTGTAGTTCGTGTCGTAGTTCGTGTCATGAAGATTTTCTGTGAGGTAAGTGACTTATGAAACATATGGGTTATTGTTAGGATTTCTTCTAATTCAGGGCCATCCATTTGTGTTAATTAATAGTCAGATTGGGTTGTCCTTGTGTACTGTTTGTCATTAATGAATAGAATAAGTTTGAGCTGTACTTGTCAGGGAACGTTCTGTAGGTCAGTGTTGAATCGATATAGACAAGCAAAGTGACAGTACATTCACTTGCATTCAATTTCTCTCAGCAGTTTTAGAACTAAATGAAGAATTTCCACATTTAATGTTTTTACAGGATATTGCAGATGGTAAAACCCATCTTTTCATGTAGCTTTAACCTTTTCTTAAAGATTTCAAAACGTCAATTTTATACCTGTTTTATTAGTTGTAGTTAACTGTTTTTCATTTAGTGATAAGAATGACTTTATGTGTGACCACTATTAAACAGACTTGTGGTCATGGAGTACTCGATATGAGACGTAAGATGCGCCATGGAATGTCAAGTGGAAATTATTTCACTTTTGACTGAGATTAGCATTTTCTAGGGTTGGTGTGGCAAATTTGTCGAGTTCTGACCGGGTTAAATGATATCCTTCCGACATCATTAATTCAGTGTAGGCGCCAGTAGGGTATTCCTCATTGTATTAGAAACACACACACCCTGGTGTCCTAAGGCAAGATTACAATTGCGCCGGCATACCACACATCACACTTGCATTGCTTTGTAAAAGTCGAGCAGAGCCTTATTTTTTTCGGACACGAGAATCCATATGGTCAGTTGATCACTAACTGCAAGAGACAGGTACATAAAACACTTTGGCAGCAAAATTATGTATCCTATTTGGGATAAAGAAACTTATTTGGAAAAAGAAACTTACAATTATACAGAGGCAACTCTGTATAAATGTAAGTTTGAGAAGACAATGTACAGAAATACGTGCACATCGGACAAACAAGACAGAGAAAAACATTAAATTGTGACGTTAGTGAAACTGTAAAGACTCCATGAGAGGAGCAACAGTGATGCGTCAGTGTCAGGTTCAATAGACATTGCGATAGTGGGCTCAAAAACCCGTCGAGTGATGCATTCCGAAATGCCGTGCGGTGAAGTGAGTCAGAACTTGTGCGGGGAACCGTTTTACACATCAACGCAAAAGCGTGCCGTAATGACTGATATAACGGCAAATCTAAACATTTAAGACGTTCTGTGTTAAATAATATTTTCTGCAGAGTGGGCAATCTCTACATTGCCACAGTCAGCATTATTAAAACTAATGAACTATGCGGAACAGTATAGACTGTGAGATAAGTTCATTTTGTAAGTAAAGAACAGCTAAGATTACCTCTCACAGACTGCATGAACTGACGCCAGGTACAAAGGCGGCTACAGACAATATACGAAACAATACAAGAACACGAGAGATATTTTAAGTGTAATCGTGTGCTAACCAAAAACTCTTTTCAGCGGACGTTTTACAATGACTTTTTGCTAATGCCGCTTGAACTTTTTGACGTTCTGATAACCTGGTCGAGTGCCATTCTGATTCCTAGCACCAGGGTGGAATCCTCCGTAGTCAACCGGTGGAGACAATCCGACATCAACGACAACGCCGTCAGCTGCCGACGGCGGGCCGCTGTTCAGACGACTGCGACTCAATTCTCGATGGGGACCGCCGGCTTCGCTCATCATGTCGAAACACGCCGACCTACGAGCACACGCCAACATCGATGATCCTGGGAGGGTCACCTTCCATGTTTACACCGAAACATTTAATACCAAAAAGTGAACTTACAACCAAACTGACAACGATTTAAGTTAAAAAGCACATATTTCAAACAAATTTCAATAAAATAGTACCTTAGAGCACAATTTTCAGTGATGTTTTCTAATGTTTGATTCCAAGTGGTAAATTGTGAACTTGTAATGCGAGACGAGAAAGACAAATTGAATTCTGTAACAAGTTCAGTTAGTAACAACGAATACTTTGTTCAGGAATCACAAGGGAGGTATACTCGGAAAAGACCGGGTGATATGGGAAGATTTCAGTTAGATTACGTCATGGTCAGACAGAGATTCCGAAATCAGATACTGGATTGTAAGGCGTACCCCGGAGCAGATGTAGACTCAGATCACAATAGTGTAGTGATGAAGAGTATACTGAAGTTAAAGACATTAGTCAGGAAGAATCAATACGCAAAGAAGTGGGATACGAAAGTACTAAGGAATGACGACATACGGTTGAAGATTTCTAAGGCTGTAAATACAGCAATAGGGATTAGCTCAGTAGGCAGTACAGTTGAAGAGGAATGGACATCTCTAAGCCAGGCCTTCACAGAAGTTGGGAAGGAAAGCAAAGGTACAAAGAAGGTAACTGCAAAGAATCCATGGGTAACAGAGGAAATACTTCAATTGATCGATGAAAGGAGGAAGCACAAAAATGCTTATGGAAACTCTGGAATAGAGAAATACAAGTCGCAGAGGAATGAAATTAATAGGACGTGCAGAGAAGCTAAAACGAAATGACTGCAGGAAAAATGTGAAGATATCGAAAATGAAATGAATGTCGGAGGGACAGACTCTGCGTACAGGAAAGTCAAAAAAGCCTTCGGTGACATTAAAGGCAAAAGTGATAACATGAAGAGTGCAACGGAAATTCCACTGTTAAATGCAGAGAAGAGAGTGGATAGGTGAAAGCATACATTGAAAACTTCTACGAGGGGAAAGATTTGTCTGGTGGGATAGAAGAAGCAACTGGATTCGATTTAGATAAGATATGGGGGGGGGCAGTATTATAAGCAGAATTTAAAAGAGCTTTGGAGGACTTAAGGTCAAATAAGGCAGAAGGGATGGATAACATTCCATCAGAATTTCTAAAATCATTAGGGGAAGTGGCAACAAAACAACTATTCACCCTGGTGTGTAGTATGTATGAGTCTGGCGATATACCATCTGACTTTCGGAAAAGCATCATCCACACAATTCCGAAGACGGCAAGAGCTGACAAGTGCGAGAATTACCGTACAATCAGCTTAAAAGATCATGCATCCAAGTTGCTTACAAGAATAATATACAGAAGAATGGAAAAGAAAACTGAGGATGCGGAGATGACTATCAGTCTGGATTTAAGGAAGGTAAAGGCACAAGATAGACAGTTCTGACGTTGCGGTTAATAATGGAATAATGGAAGCAAGACTAAAGAAAAATCAAGACAACTTCATAGGATTTGTCGACCTGGAAAAACCGTTCGACAATGTAAAATGGTGCAAGATGTTCGAAATTCTGAAAAAGAGTAGAGGTAAACTATAGGGAGAGACGGGTCATATACAATATGTACCACAGCCAAAGGGGAAGAGTAAGAGCGGACGATCAAGAACGAAGTGCTCGTTTACAAAGGGTGTAAGACAAGGGTGTATCCTTGTTCAATCTGATGAAGCAACTATGGAAATAAAAGAAAGGTTCAGGAGTGGAATTAAAATTCAAGGTGAAAGGATATCAGTGATATGATTCGCTGATGACATTGCTACCCTGAGTGAAAGTATATGATCTGCTAAACGGAATGAACAGTCTAATGAGCACAGAGTATGGACTGAGAGTAAATCGAAGAAAGACGAGGGTAATGAGTACTAGTAGTAGTAGAAATGAGAACAGCGAGAAACTTAACATCAGGATTGACTGTCACAAAGTAGATGACGTTAAGGAATTCTGCTACCTAGGCAGTAAACGGACAGAGTAAGGAGGACGTTAAAAGCAGACTAGCAATGGCAAGAAGGACAATCCTGGCCAAGAGATGTCTTCTCGTATCAAACATAGCCTGAATTGGAGGAAGAAATTTCTGAGAATGTACATCTGGAGTACAGCATTGTTTGGTAGTGAAACATGGACTGTGGGGAAACCGGAACACAGGAGAATCGAAGCATTTGACATGTGGTTCTACCGACGAATGTTGAAAATTAGGTGGACTGATGAGGTCAGCAATGCGGAGGTTCTGCGCACAATCAGAGAGGAAAGTAATATGTGGAAAACACTGATAAGGAGATGGCACAGGATGACGGGACGTCTGTGAAGACATGGGGGAATGACTTCCACGATACTAGAGGGAGCTGTAGAGGGCAAAAACTGTAGAGGAAGACAGAGATTGGAATACATCCTGCAAATAATTGAGGATATAGGTTGCAAGTGCTACTCTGAGAAGAAGAGGTTAGCACACGAGAGGAATTCGTGGCGGGCCCCATCAAACCAGACAGAAGAGTGATGACAAAAAAAAAAAGAAAAACTTTAATGTGATTTAGGATATGAGCCTGCCTGGAACAAACTGTCATTCTGGTGGTCATATAAGCATATTCCGGAGGCTTCCGTCCGGCTTTTCAGTGGAGTCTCCCTTGGGCCTCGCCAAACTGGGAAAAGAAGTAATGATACCAGGGAATCTCATACTTTAATTTGGAATATCCAGAGGGAAATAGTACTAGAGAGAAACGGGTACTATAGTTACAAGTATGTTTACTCAGGAGTAACAAATGGCCTTCAGCACTGAGTAAACAATCAAGTGACGAATGGATGTATCTGCCCACTGTTGCGTTCAACATAATTTTCAAGCAGGTTACCTTACTCAACAGCTTCAAGCATTCCAGGGGGCGTTGTGGCGTCACCAGGAAGCCTATCTAATGTATGAAGCGATTTATTCAACTGATACGAATGTAATGCAAAAGGCCGGACGGTGTGGCCAAGCGGTTCTAGGCGCTACAGTTTGGAACCGCGCGACCACCACGGTCACAGGTTCGAATCCTGCCTTGGGCATGGATGTGTGTGCTGTCCTTAGGTTAGATAGGTTTAAGTAGTTCTAAGTTCTAGGGGACTGATGACCTCAGATGTTGAGCCCCATAGTGCTCAGAGCCATTTGAACCATTTGTAATGCAAAACAAGAAAGAATTGCTTGTAATACTATGAGTTATTTTGTCGAGTCTGATAATATCTTGTGACAAATATTGTAAATAAGTTCCATTAAATGCAAATATAAAGAATATGACAGTTCAATACATTCTATGAAAGCATGGAACTTCAGGTGCACTATGTATATACACAAGAGCTATGTTGTTCGCCACGGTTTGTTCTCTTTTTATCGCCAGTTTGGTCTCTCTCTCTTGTGGATCGGTGTACGAATAATTGTCTGTATGAGCTTTAAGGTTACAATATATTGTTAATTGAATCCATCTTATGTTCCCTTCTAAAAATATCGTTACCTCAAAAAAATGGCTCTGAACACTATGCGATTTAACTTCTCAGGTCATCAGTCGCCTAGAACTTAGAACTAATTAAACCTAACTAACCTCAGGACATCACACACATCCATGCCCGAGGCAGGATTCGAACCTGCAACCGTAGCGGTCGCTCGGCTCCAGACTGTAGCGCCTAGAACAGCACGGCCACTCCGCCCGGCTATCACTACCTCCACGAGAAATTTATTTAAAGATAATAATGACACTGCTGTAGATTCCCCATTAGGTTTCAACTGTTTCGGTGGTGCGGAGTCCGCCATTACGTGTACTAAAGAATATTTCAGTGTTTGCGAGCTTCATTCGAAAAGGAAAATAATTCTAAATGCCTTTATGAATTTTTACAGTCAGTTTTCGATATTAAAATAACTAAATATTATTGATAAAGATATTTGTTAAAAAACTTAAGATTTCCATTCCTAGGTGAGGCTTCACCTCTAGTTTAAAATACTTTCAGTTAATTCAAAGGATTAAAATTTAACTCAAGTCTTAAAGAGATAAAGTTAAGGAAATTCTTTGAAATTCTTTCAATAATACACAGGTGTTTGTACCGTTCTTTTCTTCTGTGTAACATTAGATTAATTTGCTAGGAAAATAAATCATTTCATGCTGTATCCTATCGCTGGAGTAATTAAAGGTTACGTTACGTTGTCATTCATTGAAAGAGAGCGAACCATTTTCATTAATAATAACTAAATTTTTGCCTGCTTATTGAGATTAAGTCCCGCTACATACTTTAAAAACCCATTTACTCGCGCTCAAAATATACGTGGAGTTCCAAAAATAATATTCAGAATTTAAACTGGTACGTTACATTATCGTCGCTGTGGGCTGCGACTGGTGCCTGCGCGCGTATTTCAAACTACACTGCTGGCCATTAAAATTGCTACACCACAAAGATGACATGCTACGGACGCGACATTTAACCGACAGGAAGAAGATGCTGTGATATCCAAATGATTAGCTTTTCAGAGCATACACGAGGCTGGCACCGGTGGCGACACCTACAACGTGCTGACATAAGGAAAGTTTCCAACCGATTTCTCCTACACAAACAGCATTTGACCGGCGTTGCCTGGTGAAACGTTGTTGTGATTCCTCGTGTAAGAAGAAGAAATGCGTTCCATCACGTTTCCGACTTTGATAGAGGTCGGATTGTAGCCTATCACGATTGCGGTTTATCGTATCGCGACATTGCTGCTCGCGGTGGTCGAGATCCCATGACTGTTAGCACAATATGGAATCGGTGGGTTCAGGAGGGTAATACGGAACGCTGTGCTAGATCCCAACGGCCTTATATCACTAGCAGTCGAGATGACAGGCATCTTATCCACATGGCTATAATGTATCGTGCAGCCATGTCTCGATCCCTGAGTCAACAGATGGGGACGTTTGCAAGACAATAACCAGCTGCACGAACAGTTCGACGACGTTTGCAACAGCATGGACAATCAACTCGGAGACCATGGCTGCGGTTACCCTCGACGCTGCATGACAGACACGAGCGCCTGCAATGGTGTACTTAACGACGAGCCTGGGTGCACGAATGGCAAAACGTCATTTTTTTGGATGAATCCAGGTTCTGTTTACATCAGCATGATGGTCGCATCCGTGTTTGGCCACATCGCGGTGAACACACATTGGAAGCGTGTATTCGTCATCGCCATACTGGCGTATCACCCGGCGTGATGTTATGGGGTGCATTGGTTACACGGCTCGGTCACCTCTTGTTTGCATTGACGGCACTTTGAACAGGGGACGTTACAATTCAGATGTGTTACGACTCGTGGCTCTACCCTTCTTTCGATCCCTGCGAAACCCTACATTTCAGCAGGATAATGCACGATCGCATGTTGTGGGTCCTGTACGGGCCTTTCTGGATACAGGAAATGTTCGATTGCTGCCCTGGCCAGCACATTCTCCAGATCTCTCACCAACTGAAAACGTCTGGTGAATGGTGGCCGAGCAACTGGCTCGTCACAATACACCAGTCACTACTCTTGATGAACTGTGGTATTGTGTTGAAGCTGCATGGGCAACTGTACCTGTACACGCCATCCAAGCTATGTTTGACTCAATGCCCAGGCGTATCGAGGCCGTTATTACGGCCAGAGGTGGTTGTTGTGAAATTGAGTGAAAATGTAATCACAGTCAGTTCTAGTATATAGCATATTTGTCCAATGAATACCCGTTGATCATCTACATTTTTTCTTGGTGTAGCAATTTTAATGGCCATGTGGCAATCGGCACTGACTTATACAAAATAACAAAATTAATTCTACACCACAACAGTTAGGCAGGCAGGAGGTAATGGTACCTGTCTCTGAAGTGAGATACGTAAATCTGGTGGAACGTCAACCACGAAAAACTGCATCACATTTCCTCTCTGGATATCAGTACGTAGCGCAACATTCCAACAAGGACCTGTTACCGCCTCTCCGTGTGGGAGAAGAAACCGCGTTTAGCATGGGCGTTTACAGTGGTGACCGATTCTTATGTCCCGTTGACTGGATAAATCACTGTCCATACACATAATAGTGAAATTTATTCAGTGCGAAAGTGATAGCTAAGGCTTCTATTTCGATCTAACTATAATCTCGCTGTATCTACATTAGTGTCTTGGAAATAAATGCGATCGGCCGTTCAACTCTTTCGACTCTGTGTTAAAGAACGACCCTCAAGCTGCAGTCGGAAGGATCTGCCGGGCACAATCAGGGGCTTGGAATGGAGGCACATTGGGAAGACTAGTGCTTCTTCGAGGTCTCGACACTCCTCGTCTCAATAAGAGGACCGTTTCCACTTAACATTCTTGCCAAGGAACTGATATAGTGACTCGGTAATAGCGAACACATGAGGAACGAATTTTCTGCTTCAGTTGAATTCACACGGATTTGGGTTGTTTGGCATTTCTGGGAAATGATAGCTTTTATATGTTGTCGAACATGCCCCACATATAGTACGTGTGACATGAGGAAACCGAATTTCTCCTTATTGCACTTCAAATGATCTAGTTTGGAGCACACTAGACGAGGAGTCCAAATTGACTGAAACGTCTCATAATTAGAGATTTGGAGGAGCGATCTATATTTACTTCGAACAAGCTTTTAATAGCCAAGTTCGCATTCAGTGCTATTTATTCCTGATAACCGGTTTCAACAGTTAAAACGTATAACTCATTGTTATACGTCATGTTCCGTTATGATTATATCACGCTAGCCATACTGACACTTTAGTGGACAGTATGCAGCACTTTTCACACAGGTTTGTTAAAAATACTGACACGTTTGTCACAAATTAAAAAATATGTAAAAACACCTTTTGTAACTAGGTATGTCCACACACATAACATTCGACTAATGCTCATCAGATGCTCAACTGCATAACAGTGTACATTTGTGCACATGTTTACGTTTACATGGCACGTTAAATACATCATGGTTGCTCATTCTTTGGAGCTGAGCTGTATATTTCAAAGAATGTGTATATTTAACTGTACTTGAATTGTGACCGTTTCTACATAGGCTAGACAGCTAGATTATTTGAGATTAGATTCAAAGAGCACATGGCAGACAGTACTGAAAAAGAAATACCACACATGAGCAATTATCACCCACCTGCACGAAACAGAACACCATGCTAATGAGTATCAACATCCTATTTTTCCAACCCAAAGGCAAAGAACTAGACATCCTTCAAACACTCCAAACATGAAAAAGCCAAAGAAAACAGCCCGAGAGCAACCTAATTGACAAAATTTACAACAGTATCATCCCTGTTTTGAACAACAATCAACCTTATTAAAAGTGCACAGACACACACAAACACACACACACACACACACACACACACACACACACACACACATACGACCTCCATCCTCTCTCTCTTGTTTACCATAAATAATTAGTTATCCGCCAAATTAAGAATGGAATGTCCTTAGTCACAAGTATACCAACACACCAACAGTTTGTATCTCAAGTCACCATGATATTATATATATGCTGACGTTTCAACAGTATATCTATCTTTATATCTTTAGTTCTGTATCGATGTATTACTTCCTCATTCATTTAGTAATAACATGCCACAAATGTAAGTTTAATTAACCCATAGATCTTACGTAAACAAAACTTTGGTCTCCATCTCCCACGCGTTTCAAAATGTATCTCTGAAATCCATCCTAAACTGTTATTTATACATTATTTTGCCACAGTTGACAACATAGTTATTGCACTTAATATTTACCCCTTGTCACCTGATCGCATAAATGTAATTATGTTGTTGTTGTTGTTGTTGTGGTCTTCAGTCCTGAGACTGGTTTGATACAGCTCTCCATGCTACTCTATCCTGTGCAAGCTTCTTCATCTCCCAGTACCTACTGCAACATACATCCTTCAGAATCTGCTCCGTGTATCCACCTCTTGGTCTCCTCCTACGATTTTTACTCTCCACGCTGCCCTCCAATACTAAATTGGTGATCCCTTGATGCCTCAGAACATGTCCTACCAACCGATCCCTTCTTCTAGTCAAGTTGTGCCACAAACTTCTCTTCTCCCCAATCCTATTCAATACCTCCTCATTAGTTATGTGATCTACCAATCTCAACTTCAGCATTCTTCTGTAGCACCACATTTCGAAAGCTTCTATTCTCTTCTTGTCTAAGCTATTTATCGTCCACGTTTCACTTCCATATAGGGCTACACTTATGTACTTCTTAGAAAATGAGATATTTACCCCAACATATATATTAAACGACTCAACTGAAGATCTCCACAATGCTAAGACTTTCTCTAAAATAATGGTTCTGTTTGCTATTTGTTCTTAGTATTTTGAAACAGATTTTCTGTTTTTGATATATGTTCTTTCTATCTGGTAGTTTGCCGGCCGCGGTGGCCGTGCGGTTCTAGGCACTTCAGTCTGGAACCTCGTGACTGCTACGGTCGCAGGTTCGAATCCTGCCTCGGGCATGGATGTGTGTGATGTCCTTAGGTTAGTTAGGTTTAAGTAGTTCTAAGTTCTAGGGAACTGATGACCTCAGATGTTAAGTACCACAGAGCCATGTTTCGGAACTACTGTTTCGTTTCTCGGCTAGACAATGCCACATGTCACACCAGTTTTAACACAACACACACGTCATATTGACACATATAAATCAACTTGACGATGACGATTTAAATCTTTGAAACGCGTTGTGAATATAAAAAAAGTGCCTGGTAACAATAAAATTGTTGTTTCATTCAACGTGTTGCTCACTTTTTGAAATCCCGTTGTAAAAATAAGGTAACAAGTCCATTCCCAGACGAGGCTCTGCTCTCTCATTCTTGAAATAATCGCAAGATGCTGGTCGTGAGCATCGACTTAACTTTTCGATTTGTTGTCTGATACCGGCTCGACCTTGCGGCAGTCAGAGCGCTGCTCATTTATTCAGACACGTAATTTAAAGTCTGCGTAACGGATGAAAAAGAAATGAGAATCGTAAATGAACAATGAGTGTTGCCTTGCAAAATTAAACAATATGGGCAGGTGTTATTTAGCTGCAGAATTAAAAAGTCAAATCACTGATCAGTCTATTTAGTCTACGAAGCACACACGCGAAAAACTGAATATACAGAAAATTTAAAAACAGACGGAAACCATCAGTATTGATAGGAATGTATTAACATGTATTGATCATACTTCAGGCACTTGTGAGTGGCCCGGAAGGTACTGCAGAAACGGAAAAGTTATTTCCAGGGATAGCGTTAGAACATGCGACACCGAAGAAATAAATAATGCCTTGACAATTTTGTGAGACGGGTGTGCTGATGAGGCTTACAAAGGAATTAAAGTCAAACACTTCGAACTGTAATGGGCAGTAACGTGGAAGATGTGCACAAAGGTTACCCAAGAAAAGTAATGAAATCAGTAACGCAGTACTAAACAAATCAGGCGTCAGTGAAAGGTCTCTAAAAGTAAACGTTGCTTGATGTGAACTACATCCTCTCCGTTTTCGGTTTGAGTCAACCGGGTAGAGTGAACACAAAATTTTGCTTCTCTTTCAACCGCCCCCAACCCCCCCCCGCCATGAAAAGAAGCATCTAGATTAGCATTAGCATTGGTGAATGGCTTGTTGTCACTGAACGATATGGACGAAGGTCGGTGTCGCAATTCTTCATCCTAAGAGAAAAATTCGAAATAACCTACCAGGCTTCTCCAACAAAGAAAAGACAGGCATGACGGTAACCAACAAGCGAGGCATCGAACTGTCGCGAAGACCCTCTGCCCAGAAACTTTCGTACACAACCGTCAAGTCATCCCCGCAAAAGAAAAGAACGCACCTTAAATGCTTGACAGCCATGCAAGGAATCTGAAACGTTGCCGCTCGCTGGCGTGAGAGGAGACAGCGCTCAGGAATTCCTCACACCAGAAAATTTAAAACGTAACTGACTTGGCACGCTTGAGTAAGACAAGCCAGCAACTGCCAGGCTAGGCACTGAGCCATCACCTCCCTAGATGGCCTGAGAAGCGACTGCACTCAGATGCTATTACCTCAGTAAGGACCAAATATTGCTCATTCGTTGCCTCTACAAGCTGTGCTAGGAAAGAAGGTATGTGAAAGCTGATTTCGCTATTATTTCTCTTTGCTGTTAGTACATTCGTTCTTCTTATCAGAGTGGGAGATTTTAAGGGGACGTCCATCAATTATGTAAGCCCAAAATTGCGGGGGGGGGGGGGGGGAGGGATCCGGCAAAATCTCACAAATTCTCATATAAAGCACGGTGGGGGAGGGGCGGGGGAGAATAAAATTCTCATCTCAACTATTTAATTCAGAAAATAGACATTGTGATAACTGCTAAAATTTCGTTTTACAAAATTAATCCCCAGAATATACACTATTAAAGAGTCCACCAACCTTAACGGCCTCTCTGAACTGAAATGAATGTTTTAGACGTGAACGTGCAATGGACTTCCCGATTTGAAGCATCTGCCGTACAAGTGTCAGATTCCATTCACGGAATTCTCTGCCAATGCCCGTCGAAATCACAGCATCCAGTCAGTGTGGCAGTCGTGATATTCTGCATGTAAAGTGTATGTTATTATGTCCAACGTTAATTAGTAACAAAACTTATACAATGTGCATGTTGAGCGCATGGTGAAAAGTCGAATCGGTAGAAGGAAGGTGAAGTTCATCAACAACAATTCTCGTAGTGAAGATATCAACGAAGAGATTCAAAGGGAGATACAAACAAAGCTGTCTTTCATTTCCAACGTAGGTAAAGGTTCAATAATAAATAATGTATATAATATGCCAATTAAAGATCAGTATATTATGGATGCGTCTAAGCAGTTAATTCTAGTTTCGTGGTGCCTTTTTGTCTGTCTGTCTCTGTCTACCTATCAGTCTAAATATTACTTATGGCCATCATCAGCAGCATGCACAGGAATATTTGTTTAGTAAATAAAAACGGCGTTTTCTTGCTGCAAAGTATTTTATTTCCTCCAGACGCGTTTCGCATTTAAGGCATATCAAAACAGACCTGTATCATTCTAGATTCCACTGGAGATGGATATCAAAACAAAATTGTCTTACTCTAGATCCCACTGAAGATGTCTTAAAGTAAAAAGGCGAAACGGGTAAGGAAGAAATAAAATACATTGCAACGAAAACGGAGGTTTTTACTTACAAAACGAATAAGAGGTTCTTAATCACGTGTTGCAAACACTGTTTACTACACGTTCTAAATAAAACATGTGTCTTATTAAAGAGCTTTAATAAATATTAAAAAAGCTAAAAATTTCATTTTTACGTGTTTTTATAAGACTATGGAGTAAACCTCAATTTGGGATGGGGAGGGGGGGAGGGGGGGAGGGGGGGAAGAGGCGTTTATGGTTCCCAGCACTTCTCGCTAAACTCACCTAGAAGGAAGATGACCAATTTTTTTTTAAGTGGTCGCTTAATTATTGGACGTCATCTTAGTACCTCATGAAACAATCGGTCAGACAACTGGTAGATGCGTTTCAGTATTTTACAGTCACATTACTGTTGCAAGTATCCACGTGCCCTTTCTGTCTTGGATAAAATGTCCTGTGAGATTCCTGCGGATTTCTGACCTAAAAATCCAATGAACTTCTTAACTGCGCCATATTTCATCTGAAAGTATTTTAATATCTTAGCTCTTCCTAAAATCACTGAACGCAATATAAGACTTCCATTTCCCTGACAGAATGGCTTACGAAAATTCGTAGCCATAATTCGGTTCTCAGTTTTCCAACGCACCAGCTACACATTGTTCTTCCTGTGAGGTTTCTATAGCTGTCACGAAATCCCACATATCTGTCGTCGTCGTTTTCTATCTTCCATAGTCCCTCATGGCCTCCTTTACCCCATATAATCTGGCAATCCTCGGGAGTCCTTTTGCCTTTCTGCCCTCAGAATGGTACATCAAGGTCCTTTGCGGCCTTGTGTTATTGCATTAGTTGTCCACACCAGGCGACCTGCCCTTGATCTATTCTGTGATCCATTCTAGAGTCAAAATGGTTCAAATGGCTCTGAGCACTATGGGACTTAACATCTATGGTCATCAGTCCCCTAGAACTTAGAACTACTTAAACCTAACTAACCTAAGGACAGCACACAACACCTAGCCATCACGAGGCAGAGAAAATCCCTGACCCCCCCGGGAATCGAACCCGGGAACCCGGGCGTGGGAAGCGAGAACGCTACCGCACGACCACGAGATGTGGGCCATTCTTGAGTCATTTCCAAACCTTTGTGTTCCTTACGTCCTCTAACCAAGATACTCTACATCATGTTCTGAGACACTGCATTACTGCGGCTCTCATTTGTTCCCATTTTTTGCAAGAAGCTCTAATTACTCGAGTCCATAAGGTGTTGCAGGCTATCCAGTACTTCTTTGGAGAATGTTTTTTTACTTTCCGTCTCGTATTTTTCTTTTTTTGAGTTATCAGTGTTGTGATTGGGTTGATGGGGCCCGGCGAATTTGTCTCCTGTGCCAATCTCTTCGTCTCAGAGTAGCACATGCAACCCACGTCCTCAATTATTTGCTCGATGTATTCCAATGTCTCTTATCCTCTACAGATTTTACTCTCTATAGGTCCCTCTATTACCGTGGAAAGTATTCCCTGATTTCTTTATAGATGTCCTAATATTCTATCCCCTCTTCTTGTCAGTATTTATTTCTTCGTTGACTCTCTGGCGAACCTCCTCATTCCTTACCTTCTTAGACCACTTAATTTTCAACATTCTTCTGTAGCACCACATCTCAGTTGCTTTTTGTGGTGTCACCGCCAGACACCACACTTGCTAGGTGGTAGCCTTTAAATCGGCCGCGGTCCGTTAGTATACGTCGGACCCGCGTGTCGCCACTGTCAGAGATTGCAGACCGAGCGCCGCCACACGGCAGGTCTAGAGAGACGTCCTAGCACTCGCCCCTGTTGTACAGCCGACTTTGCTAGCGAAGCTACACTGACAAATACGCTCTCATTTGCCGAGACGATAGTTAGCATAGCCTTCAGCTACGTCATTTGCTACGACCTAGCAAGGCGCCATTACCAGTTTATATTGAGATTGTAATTATGTATCATCAAGAGCGATGTTGTCCAATTATGGATTAAAGTTAAGTGTTCCAGAAGCTATTTACTATTTTTGGCTACTACAATTTTCTTGTCATTTTCCAGACCTCACGCCAGCCTGCGTGAGCTTAAACGCGTCTTGTCCTCTGGTTTTCCCACAAACCACGTGCCACTAACATGAAGTGCTGTGCTTCAAAGGTAAATTCTATGGAATTTTTGCCTCATATTAAGGCCTATGTTTCATAGTAGTAGACTTCTCTTGGCCAGGAGTGCTCTTTTTGCCAGTGCTAGTCTGCTTTTGATGTCCTCCTTCCTCCGACCGTCATTGTTTACTTTCCTTAACTTCATCTACTTCGTGCTAACCAATTATGACGCTAAATTTCTCGCTACGCTCATTTCTGCTACTTCTAATCACTTTCGTCTTTCTTCCATTGTCTCTCAGTCCGTATTCTGTACTCATTAGACTTTAACTCCATCCAGCAGATCCTGTTTTTCTGCTTCACATTCACTAAGGATAGCAATGTCATCAGAGAATCTGATAATATCCTTTCTCTCTGAATTTTAGTTCCACTCTTGAACCTATTTTTTATTTTCGTAATTGTTTCTTCGATGTACAGATTGAACAGTCTTACACCCTTTCTGATCCGAGCACTTCCGTTCTTCGTCTCTCTTAGTGTTCCCTCTTCTTGTACATATTGTATATTACCCGCCTTTTCCTATAGCTCATCCCTATTTTACTCATAATTTCGAACATGTTGCGCCAGTTTCCATTATTGAACGCTTTTTCCGGATAGATAATTGGTATGAACGAGTCTTGATCTTCCTTCAGTCCTGCTTACATTATCAAGCGCAACATCAGAATTGCCTCTCTGATGCCTTTACCCTTCTTAACGCCAAACTGAACCTCAATTTTCTCTTTCATTCTTCCGTATATCACCTTGTCAGCAACTTGGATGCATGAGCTGTTAAGCTGATTTTTGAAGATTCTCGCACTTGTCAGCTCTCGCGATTTCCGAAAGTCAGATGGTATATTACCAGACTCATACTTTGTACACACCATCGTGAATAGTCTCTTTGTTGCCACTTACTCTAATGATTTTAGAAAATCTGATGGAATTTTGTCTATCCCGTCTACCTCATTCGATCGCAAGTATTCCAAATCTCTTTTAAATGCTGATTCTAACACTGTATTCCCTATATCTTCTATATCGACTGTTCCTTCTCTTTTTACATTGTCATCAAGTCTTAGCCCTCACAGGGGCCTTTCAACCTGTTCGCTCTTTTCTCTGCATTCAACGGCGGAATTTCCATTGTACTCTTAATGTTACCACACTTACTTTTAATTTTACCGAAAGTTGTTTTGACTTTGCTATATTCTGAGTCAGTCTTTCCGACAATCATTTCTGTTCCGATTTCTTCACATTTTTCCTGCATTTTTTTCTGCCCAGGGAAACTCTTTTAAGTCCGAAACAGTGTATTTAACTTCTGGATTGGTGTTTTTCCATGGCCTACTCGTTATTGTATTTCCTAATTACTTGTTCTGTCTTCCGATAAGGTGTTGCAAAAACATTTAAATTTTTATTTGCTTGATATGCTGGGCATCTACTATTAAGCTTCCTGCATTTTCTCCAAAGCGTAGGCTTTCTGTCTTTTGAAAATTTACTTTCAGTCCTAAGTTATCATATTTCTCGAATGATTCTTTCAGCATAAATCAGATATTAGCCTCTTCTTTACCGACTAGTACTTGATTACCTGCGAAAAACAATGAGTAGATACACTGATCCGTTCTTATTTTGATTTCCATTCCTGCATATTTCGCACTCTCGTAGTCTAAGGCTTTCTGAATGTATATTTCCAGTACTGTAAGAAGCAAACAACACTCTTGCTTCATTACTTCTGTAATTTGGGAAGGTTGTGACGAAATTGTATTTCCCAATTTGATTACACACTCTGCAGTCTTGTATAGCTTTCATATACTTCTAAGACATGTCTGTCCAAGCACACTCCACCTCAGGACTTTGATTTCTTCAGCTGCACTACGTGATAATCGGTATATGTATGGAATGAAAACAACATCAATCTCTGTATTACGCACTTCGGGTTACAGCACATCGTAAGGTTTGCTCATAACGGTTTACTGCTATTACCTACTGGCCTTTTATATATTTGTTTTTTTCAAACTTCACAAAAAATTCTCAATTGACGTGTTTTTGTTTTTCTTGTTAGTGCATAGATTTCGAGTAAAACCATTGTGGAAACCTGTTCCCTACCATTTAATGTCAAACTGCGACACAATGCAACCGAAGGCAAGTCAATAGACCAATTGTCGCGGGTTCCTGAACTTTACTGTATGTCAAAGTGTGTCATCATTTCACCACTGCTAATGGAGACAAGTAGTGTAAATACGGTGCAGAATGGGACCGAAAGTGCGCATGGATGCAGGAATAGGTCTCTGTTAGGTTCTTAATCGGTGACCCGCGAGAGAATCACCGCAGGTAACAGCAGTTTAACAACAGTTCACCGCCACAATGTCAGCCGGGCGTCCCGTTTGTGCACGTGGGAATGTTTCCGCTTCAGTATTCCCGCATCTAATTGCGTCAGCACCACCGCTCATCGAGTTCCCTCTCATCGCTTTGTCGCGGTGTGCAGTGTTTACCCACGTGCAGCCAATCATTTCGTCGCTTCCCAACGTATGCAGCATGTAACTCAATTCCTTTAAATCCATTAACTTAATTGGATGTGTTTGGACGCACCATCATCGTTTGTTCTGTTGACTTTGTGGGCTCACAGAGGTACTGTCGATATTGCGTATGTTTCCTTTTGTCGATTGGTATGCCGGAATTACTCGTTTGCAAATAAGCATCCACGCACACACACAATCACACACACACACACACACACACACACACACACACACACACACACAAACCCACACAAACAACTGAAGCAGTAACGAAAATTAACATTATCATGTCTAATTAATGTTCAGACTAAAATGTTAGTCACTTCCTAAGCAATGTAACTGTTAATCAAGCAACTATTTCAGTTTTTTTTTTTTCCTTACTCTGTAAACTGGGCATGCTTAACCCTTTGAGTCCCAGTGATTTCTGCCTCAGACCATAATTTTATTATTATTACTTTTTTTAAGTGCCAGTACCTTTCTTGTGAAAGCTGTTGCAAAGCACAGACTCCAAGCAGCGCACAGACGTACTTCCATGAATGTAGTGCAGCGCAACAGTCGCTTACAGCGTTCAAAGCAACAGTTGGCACGGACTGTTTGTTACGTGATTGTGGGAGATTTAAGTCTGCACGTTTTTATGGCATAATGTAAGTGACGTGTGATTTTGGCAAAGTTATCATTCTGAAGAGTTCATTGAGAGTGAAAATAAGTGAAGCTAAAGTTACTGTAACGTAAATTTGACATTCTACCACACCTTGTATGATTCGTTTCGAAGGAAACCACTGGGGCTGCATGCACTTTTATGATTTATCTTGTAATAATTTGTAAATTTATTAAATTTCTACTGATTCCTAGTGATTTGGGTTCAGAGACGCCTGAGATAGAAAGTGACCCAGAGGATGTTCTCTGAATGTTCTCCATCAGGCAAGTACATCAGGAACTTTCTCTGCCAGGTGTTGAACTACTCATTGTAAATGAGTAGTTGATGACGACAGTGAAGTTGAGCCTGCCATGATAAACTCACACATAAGATGTTTACATCCTACAAAACAGCAGCTGCGCATGACTTGTCTCAAGAGGTCGGACCAAATATTCATGTAAGCGGTGAATCTCTCGTGTAAATGTTCGTGAGCTTGTTTGCACAGGAAATAATGGAAGCTTGATAACTATATGCCCCATTGGTTCCAAAGTGAAACCACCTCCATAAAACAATCGCTTGTCTACTTTCTGATGATTGCTTGTTGTATTCGTTGTTTACGATCACAATAAAAGTTAATTTTGTGAAAAATTTTAAAATTATATTTTTTCATGTTATAGGGACTCAGAGGGTTCAGATGCAACGCAGGTGTTTCTTTTACAAATTTCTGAAATATTCTGTGTAGCAACAGGCTTTTTGTCTCGTCTACATAATTGTTCGACAAACAAACAATGATGACAGTGTTCAACGATAAGAATGGTTCTATGCAACTATCCATGCGTAAATTTCTTCATCTTTACTAAAGGCTGTAGCCAGCATCATTTGCAACGGTTTCTGTATCCAAGCCTTGGGCTCTTCCTACAATTGTCACCTCCCATGCTACAGTTATTCATTTGTGTTATGTCCAGTAAGACCTAACCATGTGTGTCTGTCTTGTTTGTGTGTTATAGGGTAAATATATGCTACACTGAGGCTGACACGGAAGAGAAATTCAAGGCGGGCCGCGTCAAAGTAGACATAAGGCATGACAGAAAAAAATTAGTTCATTAGCTGTGACTACACCTTAAATTACATCACAATGTTTCCCACATAGTGTAATACATCAAATAAACACCATTTAAAAACGATTTATGCTTAAGAGAATATCCACATACCTTCTGTTTCTTCCAAGTAGAACTGAGAAACAGACCCTCGAAATGTAATTCTTTAGTTCAGTAATGTATTGGAGTGAGCCTCGCACGATGGGGAAATAAGAGAATAAAACTGAAACTTCTGAACTATGGTGCATCAGAAAAGTGTTAAAAACTAGGCCGAGATCTGAGAGTAGGTAAGCAGTGACGGTTTCGTCATTCCCGTAGCGTATGGAGCGATAGGTAAACAGTTCATCCAATAGAACAACACTAGAGAAAGTGTTGCATATTATGTCAACGAACACTACCGACGAATGGAAAGACAGATATATGTAGAGGAGGGCGTCTAACGAATTTACCAAGTTGATGACTATAGGGAGAAAGAGAATTTGTCCAAACCAGTTGCTCCCCAATAGAGTAGATTGGATTTTTTGGCCACTGACGTTACAATTTAATTTAGGTGGAAGAGATAAAAAAAGTTATAGGCAGAGTTTTTATTATTCTGCATTATCTCATACGACATTAACGTCACTAATAGTTTACAGCTGCAGGGCAAACAAAATTAGATAAACGTTTTAGAGTGTATGCAATGATCAAACACAGTGGATATACACAACTCTCGCTTCATTTGGAAGACACGCGATGCAGTACAACAAAGGACGCTGAAAAATGGCCGCCGGATTCTGCAGTCTCCGTAACAGTTTCCTTTAAAGCGGTACAAGTGACTGGCAATTTTCCATATGTGAAGATTACTGCTTTTCCTTAAGGTTGGCATGAGAATTCCATCTTCGTACAGACACTGCGTCGTTAACGTTCTTCTTACATTGTCGTTGATTTTTCAGCAGTTTCTTGAAGCCAAAGAGATATTTCCAAAGGAGCAAATCTGTTTCAGAATGTCTCGGCCTGCTGTTGCACAAATTGCACACACGTACTTCGAGGTGCAGCTTGTTATGTTTGCTGTCGTTACGATGCTCTTCACCCTGTTCACGAAAGCGCAAACATCCAATGCATTTCAAAGGTCAGAAGGTAAATAACGTTATCTATAAGAAATAATTTCCACTGGGCAGAATGGCGAAATACCTCGAATAATAAGAAAGTGGTGTTTTATTTGGAGGCAAGGCAACACCTACAAGACATGCACATCAAAGTTCCTGACGTTTAAAGAGCTATATCCGCTGCTCGATTCAGTTTCAGCCCTTTTATTAGAGCTTAATTTGATAATATACTTACTGTTGTTATCTCTGTTTTAGAGTGTGAATGTGTAGCATACGGAGAGAGCCAGTCTGACAGGGTCTCCTATGGCATATACGGTAGAAGGCGTTAAGCGTCTCAAACCTATATTGCGTTATAATTAATAAACTCGTGTGGCTCAATGGCCTGGTGCAGGACTTCCAACTGACCGCCACTTCTGTGACCTGCGCATCCCTAACTACGGCAGTCATCCAGTCTGGGAACGGGACTCACAGTTTAACGTGATATCTGAACCATGTGTCATTTCTGGTGACTACTCACATTGTTGAAAGATGACGGCTAGATTAAAACGAAGACTGAAAAATCCATGATCCGAGCGAGATTCGATCCCATAATTTTTCCGTTTACAGGCAGCTGCTTTAGCGTTTCTTCGTTTCTTTTATCTTTTTTAATTTTTTTTACTCTGACCAACATTTTTTTCTGAAGTGGAATGTTCCCGGACGCAAAATGGGCAAGTGTCAATACACAAGGCCTGGTCACAATGTCTCCGTCACCGAACAGGAAGAAATGGAAGGGTTAAATGGCAACTAGAAAACATTCATTTACTGAGAATTTACCAAGATTTTGAAAGAAGAAGGGATACGTACAAAGTGCGTGAAAAAGAAAACAGGCAACAAAACTCAAGAGAACACTTCTCGAACCTGAACATGCGGCATCGATACTCCACGAACGCCGCCGCCCCATCTTCAAGGCATGTGTCTTAGCGTCTTGAAGGTACCGTTACTTGTTCAGTCATCTACGTGTGTATATATCAAATTCATCTCCTGCCATGAATGATCAAACTGCGGGGCGCATCGTGGAAGATACTCCCCAGGAAGTTGGAGAAGTATTGGCTGTACTTAGGGCTGAAAATATCACAATGACGAGCGTTTAAATAGTTCCAAAAATCCTTGAGACCTATGAACACTACCTCCAAACAAATAACGAATCACGTGATGTCTGAGCCAAGTGACGGCTTGTGTTTTGTCCTGGTAGAGGAAAGTGCGGGAATAAACTTCGCCCTAGTAGAAGAGACTGAATCGACAGAAGCGGGCGACACTCGTAAAGACGGAGCCAAAATTTGACGCACAGAGTGCCAGATCTCTTCCGCAAACCCTCCACCGTGACACCAGGCCTAACGTACGTATGCATCTAGCGTCACTGCGTTGACAGTGCGCGCTACTACCGCCCAATGCACGTTAGGATGTCAGTTCGACGACAATGAGCGCCCTGCGACGAAGAAGGGTGCGATATATGTCACTGGCCGGGCGAGAGACAGGGAGAAATTCCTGCAAACAGCTATACTCCTGATAAACACTCCCAAAATACGAAAATGGTACCAGAATCTCGGTAAGCGCTACTGGAGAATCAAGGGAAAACGGCGTCAGAGCCTCAATCAGTAACCCCGTGAGATCAGTCGTGCATCTCCGCCACAGCCTGACGTGCGTACCAACGTACAAAGACACCGCTAGATCATAAACACTGACAAGACCAAGTCCTCCTCGTTCTTTATGAAGAATGAGTGAGTGATACTTTAAATGTCAGTTCAGCACTGATAACTGAACTGATTGCCGCCATCACGCTTCGCGCTATGTGTTTAGGCTTTGGTAGTGTCTTCACTACATCCGGAATTCTTGATGCCTGATAGACGCTAATGAACTCGGTCCCCTGATGAAGGTCCAAAGCTCGGACACGATAATCCCCTAGTCCAGCACGGATATGTTGCAAAAGATTCCGATAATTAAGAATCGCCCTGCGTGAGGCGTCGTCCGTGAAGTCGGTACCAAGACAACGGCTTGTGTCGCACGGTCCGAGTGGGGTGACGTTTGCAAGTGTCATCCCAGTGCCAATATTCATGATCACCCAAGCTTTACCATAAGTGACTAACCAAACCATGGCTATGCGAACGTCATGCTCGTTGCGAAATATTAACGTCAGCTCATTTGCATAAGCGGTGCGCCAAGAAACGGTGTCACCAATAGACAATTTCATGAGGCGGTGTCAGACACCGACCCGACCGTTAGATTATCAGACCCGAGCACGCGACGTTTATTCCCCAAAATAAAAGTGCTACCAGTAACTGGCGTCTGTTGAAAGATGCTGTAGTACGTCCTCGCTGATTTTGTAGTCTACCTCCGTCGTCAGTTTACTACGTTTCCTGAGGATTCTACCAGTGAATCTGAATGTGGCAGTGAACTTACCTGCGACTATTTGTATGTTGTCTTCGCACGTTACATCGCTACGTAAACATACTCCTAGATATTTTATACATACGACTGCTTGTAGTGATTGTTCTGAACGTTTAATGATGCAATAATGGTCTTTCTGCCGATTAACCAGCAGTATGTACATCTGATCATGCTGAAGGTCATTAGCAATCCATGTATCAAGAGTCGATACTCCGCAGCTACTATTGCATTTCTCTACAATATTCTAGCGTTGCATTTTCTCTGTATAAAACTAAATCATCTCCGAAATGCGTTATGGAGCTTCTGACTTTATTATTTGGTCACTTGAAGACACTGTGAAAAGTTATGATCTAATAACACTCCCTTGTGGAACGTCCGAAGTTGCTGTTACATATGAAGATTTTTCTCCGCTGACAATGATACATTGTGCTCTCTTTGGCAGAAACTCCTAGATCCAATCTTAGAGCTGGGCTAATATTCCGTGCGCTCGCATTTTGCTCATTAGGTGGCGGAGCGGAACTGTATGGAACGCCTGCCAGAGGTCAAGAAACACGGTATCTACGTGGGCACCGCTGCTTACTCTTTCTGAGCCTCGTGGACAAACAGTGCTTTCGGAATTCATCTTTATTCCTTCAGAGGACATTTTCGGGTTCCAGAAATGTCGTAATAGACGAGAATTTGAAACGTCCCCTTAGAACAATTATAGATGAATGTGCTTAAACTGACACACAATATTTTTAGCGCAACGCAATCTGACTTTCAAAAATCCCTACAAAAGAATGGCCCTGACTAACATTAACCTATACGTTTCACAAATCACTTACCTCACAAAAATCTTGATTACTCGAACCACTGCAATACAGCGAGCGCCACTACTGCCAGCTAAATAAATGATTCAAACTACGGAAGGCACTAACTACTGAGAGGCATAGTTAGCAAATGAAAGATTTTAATACAGAACAAACAATGTATTTACCTTAATAGTCATAATATACACTCCTGGAAATGGAAAAAAGAACACATTGACACCGGTGTGTCACACCCACCATACTTGCTCCGGACACTGCGAGAGGGCTGTACAAGCAATGATCACACGCACGGCACAGCGGACACACCAGGAACCGCGGTGTTGGCCGTCGAATGGCGCTAGCTGCGCAGCATTTGTGCACCGCCGCCGTCAGTGTCAGCCAGTTTGCCGTGGCATACGGAGCTCCATCGCAGTCTTTAACACTGGTAGCATGCCGCGACAGCGTGGACGTGAACCGTATGTGCAGTTGACGGACTTTGAGCGAGGGCGTATAGTGGGCATGCGGGAGGCCGGGTGGACGTACCGCCGAATTGCTCAACACGTGGGGCGTGAGGTCTCCACAGTACATCGATGTTGTCGCCAGTGGTCGGCGGAAGGTGCACGTGCCCGTCGACCTGGGACCGGACCGCAGCGGCGCACGGATGCACGCCAAGACCGTAGGATCCTACGCAGTGCCGTAGGGGACCGCACCGCCACTTCCCAGCAAATTAGGGACACTGTTGCTCCTGGGGTGTCGGCGAGGACCATTCGCAACCGTCTCCATGAAGCTGGGCTACGGTCCCGCACACCATTAGGCCGTCTTCCGCTCACGCCCCAACATCGTGCAGCCCGCCTCCAGTGGTGTCGCGACAGGCGTGAATGGAGGGACGAATGGAGACGTGTCGTCTTCAGCGATGAGAGTCGCTTCTGCCTTGGTGCCAATGATGGTCGTATGCGTGTTTGGCGCCGTGCAGGTGAGCGCCACAATCAGGACTGCATACGACCGAGGCACACAGGGCCAACACCCAGCATCATGGTGTGGGGAGCGATCTCTTACACTGGCCGTACACCACTGGTGATCGTCGAGGGGACACTGAATAGTGCACGGTACATCCAAACCGTCATCGAACCCATCGTTCTACCATTCCTAGACCGGCAAGGGAACTTGCTGTTCCAACAGGACAATGCACGTCCGCATGTATCCCGTGCCACCCAACGTACTCTAGAAGGTGTAAGTCAACTACCCTGGCCAGCAAGATCTCCGGATCTGTCCCCCATTGAGCATGTTTGGGACTGGATGAAGCGTCGTCTCACGCGTTCTGCACGTCCAGCACGAACGCTGGTCCAACTGAGGCGCCAGGTGGAAATGGCATGGCAAGCCGTTCCACAGGACTACATCCAGCATCTCTACGATCGTCTCCATGGGAGAATAGCAGCCTGCATTGCTGCGAAAGGTGGATATACACTGTACTAGTTCCGACATTGTGCATGCTCTGTTGCCTGTGTCTATGTGCCTGTGGTTCTGTCATTGTGATCATGTGATGTATCTGACCCCAGGAATGTGTCAATAAAGTTTCCCCTTCCTGGGACAATGAATTCACGGTGTTCTTATTTCAATTTCCAGGAGTGTATATACACCCGTATGGTATTGCGGTGCCATACCTCTTTATATGTTATTATTTAATCTTACAACGCCAGTAAACGTCGTAAATGACACTAATTTGACGAAAACTTTCAATCAGATACGTATAGTAATACAGCTGGATCATTTCAGACTTCTTTCCCAAAGAGGGTGCACCACAACGAATTTTATTTACTTCGGTGAAATAGATAACCTTTCTGAAATCTTGGAAACGGAGAGAGAGCAAAATTTCAGTCATTGTCGTATCAAGAGTTCCATATAAATTCCGTGGTTACTCAAGGATTAACAGCTCAGATATTATCTCTCCTCTTGCCTGCTATTATCGATCGACGACTCAATTCAACGTCAATAATTCAAAAATTCTCCACGAGACTTGATCATAAATCTTCTCATGAAGAAAAATCGGAATCAAACTCAATTTACTACTTCCACATAGGCACTCAATTTAAAAATCGTGGTGGCTGAATAAATAATTTGTCACTACCGCCGAAGCTACAGATCAGCATCTATGCCAGTCGTTTCGTTTACTATATAGTTCGTCCATCTTTGTGTTTGTAGCAGACAACTGAAACCATTATTTCTTCTGTAAATCAGAGGACGATAACACATGTCGACAGAATCTTCTCCGTGCGATGGTCTTCGCTGAGTGGACAAGAGCGGCCAACTTTCTGCTTGGCTGCAGCATTGAAGATGCTGCCGACATGGTGTCAAGGCACTCTCCCTCGACATGAAATAGGTAAAATGTCATTTAAATACAAAATTCAAAGTTTATAACGACACAAATAACACTGACAACAATCCTGCTAAATATTTGTCACTCGCACTTAATACATGCAATCTGAGCGGCAGGAGAGATGGTGTAACTGTCTTGATATCTGGATACAGAAGGTCATCCGTCAGGTCCAGTTGTCCTACCGCTGTTGAGCGATTTGAGTTGCTTTTGAATTCAGTGGCATGTTTTTCGTTATCTGTCACTTTGACATTCATGCGACGATTTAAAGGAGGTGCTATCTCCGTGAAACAGTTTTGGAAAATGACTTTTAGTATTTTGGCCATATCTGCGTCATTCTCCCCTTCGATGCCACTATAGTCACAGAGGTCTTGGCAGACGGCATCGATCCGCTTACTGGTCCGTGGAAGCCCAGAAATATGCTGCAACACGTCTGTATGACAGAAAGCGTGTCAACACGCAGGCCAACGGCACAGACCTGCATCGGTGTCGGACTAATATCAAGCAGAGAGAGCGCAGGAATCATTCGGCGCGCACGCGCAGGCACGCATCCGCCTGCTGGCGGACGCACTACGAGGTGAGGTGTCCGCCGCCGTCCCAGTTGTGCTTCCTGGCACTGCGACGCGACGCAGGGGGAAGGCCGCGCAGTCGGGTCACAGCGCTACTTTCCCACCTTCACGCTCAGACTTTCTAGTGTGAGAGTATCCGTGGAGAGCTCAATAACGTTCGGAAATTAATTAAATTTCAAACCGGCCAGGGTGGCCGAACGGTTCTAGGCGCTTCAGTCTGTAACCGCGCGACCGCCACGGTCGCAGGTTCGAATCCTGCTTCGGGCATGGATGTGTGTGATGTCCTTAGTCTAGTTAGGTTTAACTAGTTCTAAGTGCTAGGGGACTGGTGACCTCAGAAGTTAAGTCCCATAGTGCTCAGAGCCATTTGAACTATTTTGAACCATTTAAATTTCTAAATAACGGTACACTTCACTTGAGCGAATGCGCTGTTTGCTGACAGATGTAGCTCGTTATTTGACAGAAACAACACACGGTAATGGGTGGTGTACAAGTACCGTCGCACTACATTCCTGGCTATGCAACTCAAAGAAAAAGTGGTAATGTGGTCAGAGGAATGGTTCAAATGGCTCTCTGCACTATGGGACTTAAACATCTGAGGTCATAAGTCCCCTAGACTTACAACTACTTAAACCTAACTAACCTAAGGACATCACACACATCCCTCCACGAGGAAGAATTCGAACCTGCGACCGTAGCAGCAGCGCGGTTACGGACCGAAGCGCCTAGAACCGCTCGGCCACCGCGACCGGCGTGGTCAGAGGAATGTAGGGGATATGAAACAGAATTTCCCACATTCGCATAGATAGGAAATGAATTATTGTGTAGCACTGGCCATTAAAGGCAACGGCCTTGCTGCAGTGGATACACCGGTTCCCGTCAGATCACCAAAGTTAAGCGCTGTCGGGGGGGGGCCGGCACTTGGATGGGTGACCATCAATGCCGCCATGTGCTGCTGCCATTTTTCGGGGTGCACTCAGCCTCGTGGTGCCAACTGCGGAGCTATTCGACCGAATAGTAGCGGCTCCGGTCAAAGAAAACCATCATTACGACCGGGAGAGCGGTGTACTGACCACACGCCCCTCCTATCTGCATCCTCATCTGAGGATGACACGGCGGTCGGATGGTCCCGATGGGCCACTTGTGGCCTGAAGACGGAGTGCTATACTGGCCATTAAACGATAGACATTCAGCGTCCAGCAGACTGTGCAGTAAGCATAAAAACATAGGCCACCATACTATAAAATTATGGAACATGTTTCATATTATAACGGTACTTTGCGGGCAGGCCTGTCAATTAGCATCATATTAATTAAAATCGAGGAAGAATTAAAAAGGGGAAAGTAATACGAAACTTTAATAACTGCACAGTATTACTAAGAAGTAATACAATGAAAAGTAATAAAAAGCAGAGTAGCAAAGACCAAGCGGGACAGAAAGATATAGGTGCGCGTTTGTTTTATAATACATATAAAAGAACATGTAAAAACATTATTGAGCTCTCTACCTTCAGTTATCGTGATTGGGCTAGTCGATAAAAAAGTGGTACGCGACTGCGAAATTCGTTAAGGAGATTATTTAAAGACTCGTCAAACACGTTTAAAATACATTACGTGTGACGAAGTGATCAGAGACGTTCATTGTCGGGTGAAGTGAAAATGAATCCGACAACATAATTCGAACTTTGTGTTAGCTGGGAAAAATACTCTTGGGAAACTATTGTGGTGGTGGAAACCACGAAAGTTGTGCGCAACGGAAAGCTATAGTTTACGTAATTCTGCATTTTATAGAATGGTGAAACCCGTGTGCGCGGAACGTTAATAGAATCTTATCCTTGGACGGTTGCGGGGGTAACTGATACAAACAACGCGCTAGCATAAAAAATAGTTCGCTTATTAACTACCAGATATTAATTAACGGGGACCTAAAATACTAAAAAAGAAGGATAGGATCATCACCTCCAATCCCGATTCATATTTCATATTTAATTAGTGAAAAGAGAAGTGTTAATAAACAAACTACATTTCAATTTTATCCACGGTTTTGGCTTCATTACGTAGTCTTGAATACATGACAAACAATATCTGTGGAAGTTGTATGCAATGTATCGTCATAATATTTAGCCAACCAATATTGTGGGACACTAAAAATGTAAATGCATGAAATATTGTGTGATAATGTGTGACTGCGACGAACTTTACTGAGAAACTGAACATCCATTACGTACTTGCATGTTTATCTGTGAAAATGGTCCTTGTCCGTACATCAGCATAGAGTTCGAATAGAATCGCTGGAACACTGCAAACCATTCAGATTAATCGAACATCTAAATACGCATAATGCTGGTACCACCAGGATGTGTTCTTTCTCCTCATCCCCGTGGCAGTAATTGAATTAAGAGTGAGCCGGGAAATACATTTAAATCAATTGACGACCATTGAGCTAGCGTCACGAATTTTCAAACGTCCACTGCCATGTATGAAGGCGAGTGACACCACGAGCGTTAACGTCGATCGAGGGGTGTCGTCGCGACCGTATTGAATGACATTGAGCGGTTACACACGAAGAAGGGAGAAAAAAGGTGTTGCCCGAACGTGGGGCTCGAATCAGAAGAAAGTCAGACGAAGCAAGAAAGTGCGCAAAGTCGGGAAGAAAGTGAAGTCTTACGAAGAAAAGTCGTGTGCGTCAGTGTGGCCACTCAAAGGCCACACTTCGGGAAAAAACCGTCGAAGTAGAGATCCACGCAACTCCGACGGCTGAGACGTGCCGTCATCATCACATCAGTCGGTGTTCTACAACGGCGACTTCACATCGCGGGCCTGGAGACATCGTCCGGCGCGCAGATCACAGCTGGCGCTGTCGTCTCTGCGAGGGGTAGCTGACGACGTGCTGCAGCCGCTCGAGACATCGCTACAACACATCACGCGCACAGACAAGGAGGTAGGAACTAACTTATTCTCGTGGAGAGGGCTTTGTATTATAAATCGAGTACAGTTGGTTCGAGATCCTGATTCCCGTTGTACTTAGCTCAATAGGATGGTGGTTAAACTAGAGATTGCAAGGACTTGTCGAGTAAATTTTAATAGTCATTTGTCTGGGTAGATTGCGAGGTTAAAGTTAGAACCATGAAGCGTAAGATCTGCCAATGACACTTCGTCGATGGGTGAACCCACTGAATTATCGAGTGATGTTGGCCAATTGGAAGAGATCGGAGGTAATAATACTATGGAATCGGTTGGAACTAGTTTTACTCCTAGTAACAATGCAGTGACTGATGATTCGGGTGTCCTTAGTAATAATGATAGTTTAAATGTAACAGAGGTGCCTAGAACACATACTCAATCTGAGGAATGTACAGAGTTTTCAGCTTCAGTTGACCTTGAATTAATATCACAATTGTTAAATAAAAGATTTGACGAATCCAAAGTAGAACAAGCTCAAGCTAGAGCAGAAGCAAAAGAAGAACAAGCTCAAGCCATGGCAGAGCAAACTCGAGCTATGGCGGAATTAGTAGATAGGAAGTTAGAATTAAGGTTTGCAAAAATTGATGAACAGTTTAATCAATATAAGAAAGAGATGCGAGACTTGGTTGCTAAATGTGAAAAGGAAAGTAAGGATAGTTATAAGCTGTTGTCTGATAAAATGGAGAACTTAGATTTAAGTGTCGAGACTAATAATAGCCGGCCGGTGTGGCCGAGCGGTTCTAGGTGCTTCGGTTTGGAACCGCGCGACCGCTACGGTCGCAGGTTAGAATCCTGCCTCGGGAATTGGTGTGTGTGATGTCCTTAGGTTAGTTAGGTTTAAGTAGTTCTAAGTTCTAGGGGACTGATGACCTCAGATGTTAAGTCCCTTAGTGCTCAGAGCCATTGGAACCATTTTGACTAATAATAAGCACCTTAAAGACATCTGTGAGCGGTTTAGAGAATAAGGTAGAAGCTATTAATAATGAATAGAATCAATTGAACACACAGTTGGCACGGGTTTCTGAGCATGTAAAGAACTTGAAAATCTCGGGGCCAAATTAAGTAGATGATTATTTGCATAAGCAAACAAAAAAGTTTGAGGAAGAAATATCTGAATGGATCGAGGTAAAATAGGGGGAAATTCAAACGGAGGTTATTGAGGCTGTCACTACTGCCGTACGACAATGTAGACTTGATGCCTCACAGTCAAAAGAATCAGACTTTTGTGGCAGGAGAGTGTAGATAAACGGTTAACTACAAGTAATAGTCCCGTAAGTCACCCTTATTATAGAGATGAAATGTGTGAAGGTAGTTGTTTACCGGTATCACCTGACCGGACTCGTAATTGTACGGTGAATGGAATGCGAATGAACATTAATAATAAGGAGAAATGAGATATCGAGAGAAGTTGTACAGATAAGGGGGCTGTAGAATCAGCTAAAATAAAGCTCAGTATTTTTAAGTCAAGACAATTTCAGATATTTTCTGATGAGCGTAACTCGGTACACCCTATGGTGTTCATAAATACACTCCTGGAAATGGAAAAAAGGAACACATTGACACCGGTGTGTCAGACCCACCATACTTGCTCCGGGACTGCGAGAGGGCTGTACAAGCAATTATCACACGCACGGCACAGCGGACACACCAGGAACCGCGGTGTTGGCCGTCGAATGGCGCCAACTGCGCAGCATTTGTGCACCGCCGCCATCAGTGTCAGCCAGTTTGCCGTGGCATACGGAGCTCCATCGCAGTCTTTAACACTGGTAGCATGCCGCGACAGCGTGGACGTGAACCGTATGTGCAGTTGACGGACTTTGAGCGAGGGCGTATAGTGGGCATGCGGGAGGCCGGGTGGACGTACCGCCGAATTGCTCAACACGTGGGGCGTGAGGTCTCCACAGTACATCGATGTTGTCGCCAGTGGTCAGCGGAAGGTGCACGTGCCCGTCGACCTGGGACCGGACCGCAGCGACGCACGGATGCACGCCAAGACCGTAGGATCCTACGCAGTGCCGTAGGGGACCGCACCGCCACTTCCCAGCAAATTAGGGACACTGTTGCTCCTGGGGTATCGGCGAGGACCATTCGCAACCGTCTCCATGAAGCTGGGCTACGGTCCCGCACACCGTTAGGCCGTCTTCCGCTCACGCCCCAACATCGTGCAGCCCGCCTCCAGTGCTGTCGCGACAGGCGTGAATGGTGGGACGAATGGAGACGTGTCGTCTTCAGCGATGACAGTCGCTTCTGCCTTGGTGCCAATGATGGTCGTATGTGTGTTTGGCGCCGTGCAGGTGAGCGCCACAATCAGGACTGCATACGACCGAGGCACACAGGGCCAACACCCGGCATCATGGTGTGGGGAGCGATCTCCTACACTGGCTGTACACCACTGGTGATCGTCGAGGGGACATTGAATCGTGCACGGTACATCCAAACCGTCATCGAACCCATCGTTCTACCATTCCTAGACCGGCAAGGGAACTTGCTGTTCCAACAGGACAATGCACGTCCGCATGTATCCCGTGCCACCCAACGTGCTCTAGAAGGTGTAAGTCAACTACCCTGGCCAGCAAGATCTCCGGATCTGTCCCCCATTGAGCATGTTTGGGACTGGATGAAGCGTCGTCTCACGCGGTCTGCATGTCCAGCACGAACGCTGGTCCAACTGAGGCGCCAGGTGGAAATGGCATGGCAAGCCGTTCCACAGGACTACATCCAGCATCTCTACGATCGTCTCCATGGGAGAATAGCAGCCTGCATTGCTGCGAAAGGTGGATATACACTGTACTAGTGCCGACATTGTGCATGCTCTGTTGCCTGTGTCTATGTGCCTGTGGTTCTGTCAGTGTGATCATGTGATGTATCTGACCCCAGGAATGTGTCAATAAAGTTTCCCCTTCCTGGGACAATGAATTCACGGTGTTCTTATTTCAATTTCCAGGAGTGTAGATTTAAAAATATATTTCCCTGTTCCTGGAGGCAACAGGACAAAATGCAGTTTATTGTGTCTAAAACCAGTGGAGACGTAGCGTTGTGGGCCTCTGAAATCGCTGAAAAGTGTCGCTCATGCCACGAATTTGAACAATTACGGAGTGGAAGAGAGTGTGTCCCGACATGTCAGTCCAATAGATGTTCAATGTGGTGGCCATCATTTGCTGCACACAATTGCAATCTCTGGCGTAATGAATGTCGTACACGCCGCAGTACTTCTGGTGTAATGTCACCGCAGGCTACCACAATACGTTGTTTCATATTCTCTGGGGTTGTAGGCACATCACGGTACACATTCTCCTTTAACATACCCCACAGAAATAAGTGCAGAGGTGTAAGATCAGGAGAACGGGCTGGCCAATTTATGCGTCCTCCATGTCCTATGAAACGCCCGTCGGACGTGTACCTCACCCCTCATGGTAATGTACAAGTGCGTCAGTGAAAAAGACCAATAAAAAGGTGTTAGCATGTGGACGTAATGTGCTGTTCCAGTCTCTTCTGTACCAAAGGTCCATCACCGTTCCCTTTGGATCCCTACGTAATTCGGTGCTCTCCGATACACACGATCGAACAGCGGAGGAGTGGTACTCAAGCGTCAACTTTAGGTCACAATATCTCCGGATGTAATTAACATTTTACAATGCAACTAACGGCACTGATTACGTATTTGTTTATATGTTCAGATGTGCTAACAAACTAACGAGGTTCCATTTAAAAAATCGTAGGTTTGTGTTAAAAAACATACTTCCGTGCATTTTTTTATGATTTGTATTAACCAATTACAGTAGCCCCTCTCCTCATGTTCGGTCTGCGGAATCGATTCGTCAGTATTTGATGTGGTTTACGAAATATATCCAGCGGTAATGTTAGGCGACTCACCCTGTATATGTATATGTGTATGTATGAATAAACATGTATGTCCATGTGCCGATGAGTACATGTTTTATGTAAAAGTACAATGATTATCAGGAATCGTGTGTTTGGGATTTAATGTCGCGAGGTTGATGCAACTACAAAAAGTTAGTTTCTTCCTGTCTTTCCGTAAATAAAAAAAAAACTTATAAAATGCTATGATTACGTGTGTGCAGTACAGTAAGTGAAATACCAAACATGTGACGTGTAAAGGTTAACGTATGCTGTAACATGGCACGAATAATACCGATGTTGCATGAAAAGCAGAGATGTGCGTGATGGAGGCCAAAGATAAACGATAACTGACGATATACGAGCTTATCGAGTATCGGACCAGATTTCGAGACTTCCTTGTAGAAAGAAGTCAACACATCACTCTTAACGGAACAAAAGCGTAAAATGTTAAATTTATTTCCAAGGAAGTGTGGTAGGACCATCACTGTTTACAATGTACGTAAATTATGCAGTAGATAGCGTCGGATGCTCTGTAAGATGCCGCTGTCTATAGCAAAGTAGCAGCTCCAGAAGATAGTATCGATTATCAGAATGACCTCCAGAGGATCGATGAATGGTGCAGACTCTGGCAGTTGACTCTGAAATTAAATAAGTAGTGTGAGGAGGTGTATATCAAGGGTCACACAAAGGACTCGTTTCAATTGCATTACGATTGTAACACACTGCGCATAAATAGGAAAAGAAATCCACTACTGCACGAGTATACTATTGATGTCAAATACCCGGAAACAGTATCTAACGTAAAATATCTTGGAGTAACTACCCAGAGTGACCTTAATTAGAATGACCATACAAAACTAATCGTAGGAAAAGGTGATGCCAGGTTGACATTCATAGGAAGAATATCAAAGAAACGTAACTCATCCACGAAAGAAGTGTCCTACAAGATGAACAATACTCAAAGTGAGATTCTTGAGTATTGTTCATCGATCTGGGATCCTTACTAGGTGGCACTCATAAGAAGACTGTAAACATCTAACGAAGAGTGGTGCGTTTCGTCACCGATTCGTTTGGTCGGCACGTGAGCTTTACAAAGATGCTCAAGAAACTCTAGTGGCAGACGTTACAAGAGAGGCGTTTTGCATCACAGAGATGTTTGGTATTGGAATTTCGACGAATCGCTTTCCGGTAAGAGTCAGGCTACATACACTCCTGGAAATTGAAATAAGAACACCGTGAATTCATTGTCCCAGGAAGGGGAAACTTTATTGACACATTCCTGGGGTCAGATACATCACATGATCACACTGACAGAACCACAGGCACATAGACACAGGCAACAGAGCATGCACAATGTCGGCACTAGTACAGTGTACATCCACCTTTCGCAGCAATGCAGGCTGCTATTCTCCCATGGAGACGATCGTAGAGATGCTGGATGTAGTCCTGTGGAACGGCTTGCCATGCCATTTCCACCTGGCGCCTCAGTTGGACCAGCGTTCGTGCTGGACGTGCAGACCGCGTAAGACGACGCTTCATCCAGACCCAAACATGCTCAATGGGGGACAGATCCGGAGATCTTGCTGGCCAGGGTAGTTGACTTACACCTTCTAGAGCACGTTGGGTGGCACGGGATACATGCGGACGTGCATTGTCCTGTTGGAACAGCACGTTCCCTTGCCGGTCTAGGAATGGTAGAACGATGGGTTCGATGACGGTTTGGATGTACCGTGCACTATTCAGTGTCCCCTCGACGATCACCAGTGGTGTACGGCCAGTGTAGGAGATCGCTGCCCACACCATGATGCCGGGTGTTGGCCCTGTGTGCCTCGGTCGTATGCAGTCCTGATTGTGGCGCTCACCTGCACGGCGCCAAACACGCATACGACCATCATTGGCACCAAGGCAGAAGCGACTCTCATCGCTGAAGACGACACGTCTCCATTCGTCCCTCCATTCACGCCTGTCGCGACACCACTGGAGGCGGGCTGCACGATGTTGGGGCGTGCGCGGAAGACGGCCTAACGGTGTGCGGGACCGTAGCCCAGCTTCATGGAGACGGTTGCGAATGGTCCTCGCCGATACCCCAGGAGCAACAGTGTCCCTAATTTGCTGGGAAGTGGCGGTGCGGTCCCCTACGGCACTGCGTAGGATCCTACGGTCTTGGTGTGCATCCGTGCGTCGCTGCGGTCCGGTCCCAGGTCGACGGGCATGTGCACCTTCCGCCGACCACTGGCGACAACATCGATGTACTGTGGAGACCTCACGCCCCACGTGTTGAGCAATTCGGCGGTACGTCCACCCAGCCTCCCGCATGCCCACTATACGCCCTCGCTCAAAGTCCGTCAACTGCACATACGGTTCACGTCCACGCTGTCGCGGCATGCTACCAGTGTTAAAGACTGCGATGGAGCTCCGTATGCCACGGCAAACTAGCTGACACTGACGGCGGCGGTGCACAAATGCTGCGCAGCTAGCGCCATTCGACGGCCAACACCGCGGTTCCTGGTGTGTCCGCTGTGCCGTGCGTGTGATCATTGCTTGTACAGCCCTCTCGCAGTGTCCGGAGCAAGTATGGTGGGTCTGACACACCGGTGTCAATGTGTTCTTTTTTCCATTTCCAGGAGTGTATTACTTTCTCCCACACCTATATCATCAACTGACGGCGACGAGAAAATTCGAGAATTTAGAGCTAATACAGATACTAACCGACAATCATTCTTCCCAAGCGTCATTCACGAGTGGAAGAGTAAAGGCAAGATCAGTTAATGATACCAGAAATACCCTCCGCCTCATACCGTTACGTGACTTGCGGATTATGATGTAGGTAGCTGTACCCGGTGGAGCAGTTTCGTCTAAGTAAGCTGTTGCTGTGCTACGCTTTGGTGGTTGACTTCCGCTGTAGTTGTGTCCTGTTCATTCATGCTCTCTGCACAACAGTAAAACTTGAAACACCTCGGCTTACAGTACTCCAAGTTTAGTATTTTAAATCCAGCGTACAATCACGTCTAACGTAACCATCCAATGATAAGAAAAAGTTTGAAACTTCCTGGCAGATTAAAACTGTGTGCCGGACCGAGACTCGACCTCGGAACCTGCCAGGAAGTTTCATATCAGCGCACACTCCGCTGCAGAGTGAAAATCTCATTCAAGAAAAAGTTTGTTTAGCTTTTACAAACTATTATTTTCAGCAGGGTTATGTGCTAAATGTGAACTTTGGCATAATAGATACCAGTGAGGGCAAGTTTAAATGAACAGACTAAACCGAGCTCGTCGCTAATTGGCTGCAGTTTTATGACCGTAACACCGCAACAATTGACTGCTTATCAAAGGTTACATGTTTGGAAATTTTAGCTTATTTCTAAGTCCCCTCCTCTTTTCTCTAAGTCCCCTCCTCTGTTCTAACGTGTTTCTCTCACTGTTCATTTATGTTTCTCAACATCCTCTCTCCTATAGCTTTATCTGGCTATCAAGGAAAGGTTTAAGCGTTATAAATTACTTGCTCTGGACAGTGACAGTTTGTGTCTTTTAACCAAAAGAAGAAAACATTTAATTTATCGACATAGTCGCTCTTTAGATAAATGCATTTTTCTAACGCTTTCTCACAGTAGGCATACTGCATCGACGAAAGACGCCCCCATAATATACATCTAAACGTATTAAAATTCCTTCATTGGCCTTATTTGTTTAGAATTACCACTGATGAATCCAGTATAATATGGAGGACCACTGTCGTTTCCGTAATCCATGGATTGTGATATTTAATTCGTGTACGGCAATAATGGATTCAAACCTCCGAAGGGCCTTCGTGATTTAGGTACGCAGTGGTTTACATGAATCATATGCAGTAAATACCACCAATGTTTCTTGATCACACATCATACTTCCTCTCGCACCTTGGTTCTAGCTTGTGTTCTATTTCTACTGAAGTCGACGTAAAACTTTCCTCTCTCTTCCTTTCATATCACAACTGGGTGTGACTGTGTGTTGATGGTTCAAATGGCTCTGAGCACTATGGGACTTAACTTCTGAGGTCATAAGTCCCCTAGAACTTAGAACTACTTAAACCTAACTTACCTAAGGACATCACACACATCCATGCCCAAGGCAGGATTCGAACCTGCGACCGTAGCGGTCGCGCGGTTGCTGACTGTAGCGCCTAGAACCTCTCGGACACTCCGGCCGGTTGTGTGTTGATATTTACCAGTTTGACAGACCAATAAAAATAGTGTCTTTGGAGCTTAACTACTCTTGCTGTATGCTAATGACCTGGCAGACAATATTCTTTGTAATCTCTTAACATTTTAAATATAGCGCAGTTGCCTGTTGTGGTGTCACCGCCAGACACCACACTTGCTAGGTGGTAGCTTAAATCGGCCGCGGTCCATTAGTACATGTCGGACCCGCGTGTCGCCGCCATCAGTACTTGCAGACCTAGCGCCACCACATGGCAGGTCTAGAAAGACGGACTAGCACTCGCCCCAGTTGTACGGACGACATTGCTAGCGACTAGACGTACGAAGCCTTCCTCTCATTTGCCGAGAGACAGTTAGAATAGCCTTCAGCTAAGCACATGACTACGACCTAGCAAGGCGCCATTAGCCTTACCTACTTTGAGAGTTATAGTATAAATGTCTCAAGAAGAACGCTGTATTCATCAGAGAATAAAAGTTAAGTATAAAGCAACTACGTACTTTTCTTGCTACCATTCAATAGTTATCCTGTTTCAGACTTCACGCCCGTCTGCATTAGTTAGCGTGCCTTTCGGCTACCTCCGAGTGGTGTGGCTGTCTTGCTACGCCACAACACCTGTAATAAATTACTGGCCGAGAAAAGCTTGTAAATTATCCAATCAGACATTGATAATATTTCAAAGCAGTCCAAAGATTGATAGTTATCTTTAAATATTCATGATTGTAAAGCTGTGCCCTTTGCAAAACGCAGACTCGTTGTATTATGAGACTATACGCTGAAAACAGAGAAGGTTGCGATATGCTCACATACAGACGGCAGCGCATTGGCTGAGGTATTATTTGTGCTCAGATGTCACGTGGAAACGTTTCCGACATGATTATGCCCGCACGACGGAAATTTCCAGGAATTGATCGCGGAGTGGTAGAGATCGATGAATGGGACACTTCCTTAAGGAAAGCGTTAGCGAATTCAGTATTGAGAGATCCACAGTGTCAAGATTATACTGAGAGTACCTAATTTCAAGCATTATCTCTCATCGTGGGTATCGCAGTGGCCAACGACCTTCACATAACTACCGAGAGCAACGGCGTTTGCGTAGAGTTGTCACTGCTAGCAGACAAGCAACGCTGTTTGAAATAACCACAGAAATTAATGTGGGGCTTACGACGAACGTATCTGTTAGAACAGTTCAGCGAAATGTGGCATTAATGGGCTATGGCAGCAGACGACACGCGAGTCCCCTTGCTAATACCGAGCGAGGTGGCGCAGTGGTTAGCACACTGGACTCGCATTCGGGAGGACGACGTTTCAATCCCGTCTCCAGCCATCCTGATTTAGGTTTTCCGTGATATCCGTAAATCGTTTCAGGCAAATGCCGGGATGGTTCCTTTGAAAGGGCACGGCCTTTTCCTTCCCAATCCTTCCCTAACCCGAGCTTGCGCTCCGTCTCTAATGACCTCGTTGTCGACGGGACGTTAAACACTAACCACCACCACCACCACCACCTTGCTAATAGCACGACATCGCTTGCGGTGCCTCTCCTAGGTTCGTGACCATGTTGGTTGAACCCTAGACGACTGTAAAACCGTGGCTTGGTCACATGAATACCGATTTCAGTTCATAGGTGATGGTAGGTTTCGAGTGTGGCGCAGACCCCAAGTAGTCATGGACGGAAGGTGTCAACAAGGTACTGCCTAAGCTGGTGGGGGCTCCATAATGGTATTGGCTGTGTTTACATGGAATAGTCTGGGTCCTCTAGCCCAGCTGTACCGCTCATTGACTGGAAATGTTCGAGTACTTGGAGACCACTTGCAGCATTCATGGACTTCGTGGTCCCAAACAACGATGTGCCCTGTCACCGAGTCACAACTGTTCTGGACATTTCGAACGAATGATTTGATCACGAAGAGTGCCCGACATGAATGCCGTCGAACATTTATTTCACATAAAATCCTGCAGCGGGAACATTTCACAACGGCTACAGAGAGAGCACGGCTGAATATTTCTGTAGGAGACATCCAGAGACTTGTTGAGTTCACGCCACGTCGCGTTGCAGCACTATGACGGCCAAAAGGGGTCCGTCACGGTATTAGGGGTACCCCATGAACTTTTTCACTTCATTGTAACGTCAGTGAGTCACGATTGGTATCAGTGCAAATGCAAATGCCTGGGTATTGTTAACGGTGACATGAAAGGGAAGTTGATGGATATGAAATTAATTATCACATCGTATGTTATATGTGGCAGCCTGTGGTTCATCCATCACGTTATGCGAAAATACAGTTAAGTCTACAAATGGGATTGCTTACAAAACACTCCTGTGACCGACCTTAAAGTATTTGGCAAGTGTGTGGAGTCAATACTGATAGAACGAAAGGGAGACATTCAATGTTTGCGAAGAAGGACAGCACTAATTGTTACAATTAAAAATGCTGAAAAACCTGAGGCTGTTGCCGGCGGAGGTTCGAGTCCTCCCTCGGGCATGGGTGTGTGTGTTTGTCCTTAGGATAATTTAGATTAAGTAGTGTGTAAGCTTAGGGACTGATGACCTTAGCAGTTAAGTCCCATAAGATTTCGCACACATTCGAACTTTTTTTTTTCTTTTGGAAAACCTGAATTGGAACATGATTCGAGATAGATGTCTGAGAAGTTTGAAAATAAATGTCCTGGAGGGTGATAAGCTTTTGTCGGTAAATTAGCAATGATTTAGAAAACATCGCTCGCGCGAAACTTGTAATTTTCTCGCACGATATTTTGCGAACCATGCGAGAGACAGATTCCATCTTGTTAGAGTTCCGGAAAACATTTGGCAAAGTAGTGTTAACGCAGCTCTGAGCGTACGGAATAAGTTCTTAGATGTGTAGGTGGCACAAGGTCTCTTCAGGAACAGAACCCAGTATATTGGCCTTATCAGCGAGTGTTCATCAAAGGTGAGGGTATCACAAGAGTAGAGCGCCACGTGAATATGACAGAACCGATCTTGTTCCCTGTGTACGTAAACGACGCGACGAAGAGAGTGAGCGGCAGTCTGTGACTGTTTGCTGGTGACCAGGTAGTATACGGGAAAGGGACAAGGGACGGCACACCTTAATAAGTGGCATAAATCTGCAATTGAAATGGCTATCCGTTTCTGACAAAAAGATGTCTTAACAGTCGGACAGACTGATAGATAGACAAACGGTCAACAAGGCGATCTTACTAGGGTTCCATGTTTAGCGACTGAGGTACGGAGTCCTAGAACAGTAGGAAGTAAGGAAAACAGGAGTATACTACAGCTCCCTGCTAATTGCTCCCTTAGGGACTGCGAAGACAGACATAATTTCACTGATCACTGGCGCATGAAAGCAGTCATTCTTCATACACTCCGTTGTTGTTGTTGTTGTGGTCTTCAGTCCTGGGACTGGTTTGATGCAGCTCTCCATGCTACTCTATCCTGTGCAAGTTTCTTCATCTCCCAGTACCTACTGCAACCTACATCCTTCTGAATCTGCTTAGTGTATCCACCTCTTGGTCTCCTTCTACGATTTTTACTCTCCACGCTGCCCTCCAATACTAAATTGGTGATCCCTTGATGCCTCAGAACATGTCCTACCAACCGATCCCTTCTTCTGGTCAAGTTGTGCCACAAACTTCTCTTCTCCCCAATCCTATTCAATACTTCCTCATTAGTTATGTGATCTACTCATCTAATCTTCAGCATTCTTCTGTAGCACCACATTTCGAAAGCTTCGATTCTCTTCTTGTCCAAACTATTTACCGTCCATGTTTCACTTCCATACATGGCTACACTCCATACAAATACTTTCAGAAACGACTTCCTGACACTTAAATCTATACTCGATGTTAACAAATTTCTCTTCGTCAGAAACGCTTTCCTTGCCATTGCCAGTCTACATTTTATATCCCCTCTACTTCGACCATCATCAGTTATTTTGCTCCCCAAATAGCAAAACTCCTTTACTACTTTAAGTGTCTCATTTCCTAATCTAATACCCTCAACATCACCCGACTTAATTCGACTACATTCCATTATCCTCGTTTTGCTTTTGTTGATGTTCATCTTATATCCTCCTTTCAAGATACTGTCCATTCCGTTCAAGTGCTCTTCCAAGTCCTTTGCTGTCTCTGACAGAATTACAATGTCATCGGCGAACCTCAAAGTTTTTACTTCTTCTCCATGAATTTTAATACCTACTCCGAATTTTTCTTTTGTTTCTTTTACTGCTTGCTCAATATACAGATTGAATAACATCGGGGAAAGGTTACAACCCTGTCTTACTCCCTTCCCAACCACTGCTTCCCTTTCATGTCCCTCGACTCTTATAACTGCCATCTGGTTTCTGTACAAATTGTAAGTAGCCTTTCGCTCCCTGTATTTTACCCCTGCCACCTTTAGAATTTGAAAGAGAGTATTCCAGTCAACATTGTCAAAAGCTTTCTCTAAATCTACAAATGCTAGAAACGTAGGTTTGCCTTTCCTTAATCTTTCTTCTAAGATAAGTCGTAAGGTCAGTATTGCCTCACGTGTTCCATTATTTCTACGGAATCGAAACTGATCTTCCCCGAGGTCGGCTTCTACTAGTTTTTCCATTCGTCTGTAAAGCATTCGTTTTAGTATTTTGCAGCTGTGGCTTATTAAACTGATAGTTCGGTAATTTCCACATCTGTCAACACCTGCTTTCTTTGAGATTGGAATTATTATATTCTTCTTGAAGTCTGAGGGTATTTGCCTGTTTCATACATCTTGCCCACCATATGGCAGAGTTTTGTCAGGACTGGCTCTCCCAAGGCCGTCAGTAGTTCCAATGGAATGTTGTCTACTCCGGGGGCCTTGTTTCGACTCAGGTCTTTCAGTGCTCTGTCAAACTCTTCACGCAGTATCGTATCTCTCATTTCATCTTCATCTACATCCTCTTCCATTTCCATAATATTGTCCTCAAGTACATCGCCCTTGTGTAGACCCTCTATATACTCCTTCCACCTTTCTGCTTTCCCTTCTTTGCTCCGTATGCGACTGGAAAGGGGAAAAACCGTAACAGCGGCACCGTGAAAAGTACCTAGATAGTGCTTTTCACTGTGGTGCTGCACAGATTTAATCTACATGTAGATGTAGTGGAGACGCCACGGCAAATCCAGAACTACATCCCTCCACGTACATCCTACGGACTCCCCAAACACAACCAATATTCGCCGCTAAAGATATCGAGATTCCAAGCCGTAGAGCTTTGGTATTCGGTTTGAAGAAGCCTCCGTGCTCAGAGGCGACCGTAGGTGGGTGTCTCGGCAGGATATGAAAGGTCACCGGGACACACGTACTATTTCCGAGCGTTTGCCACTGCTATGTACAGCTTTTGGCACCCGCCGCATTATTTCCCTCTGTGTCTGCACCGTGAACTATGAGAAGGCTGCTGCCTATTCGGGCATTGTTCCTCTCCAACGACTGTGACACGCCCAGGGGTCTACTGCTACCAGTATGTGATTCATGCTTCGATGGGTTCCTATATGAAAGACATTGGCGTTAGACGAAACTACAGACTATTTCCGTATTAAAACAGCGTATGGTTTATACTATCTCCCTCCAACTTTTCTTGTAATTATTAGCAAAGTCTATGATGGAATGTTAAGACAGTACGTTAAGGAATTAACTGCAAATATGTATAGTCGGCTGAAATCTAGAAACACTGGTAATCAGCCGGCGGGCTTCACGTTGTGCTACGCGAGCCAGGTATCGAAGGCAGCTCGTTGCGGAGGCCACAGTCACGGTTAGACGGTGTACAGCAGACTCGACCACGGCGTTCAAAATCATTACCGTTCCCCTCTGCTGAAATCTCTTATACAAGATTAATGGAATAAAAAGGCAGAGAATTCAAGTTCTCTCACCATCAGTTTCGCAGGTCCGACTTTTGTTCTAATCTTCTTAATACACTCCTGGAAATGGAAAAAAGAACACATTGACACCCGTGTGTCAGACCCACCATACTTCTACATCTACATGGATACTCTGCAAATCACATTCAAGGGCCTGGCAGAGGGTTCATCGAACCACCTTCACAATTCCCTATTATTCCAATCTCGTATAGTGCGGGGAAAGAATGAACACCTATAACTTTCCGTACGAGCTCTGATTTCCCTTATTTTATCGTGGTGATCGTTACTCCCTGTGTAAGTCGGTGTCAAGAAAATATTTTCGCATTCTGAGGAGGAAGTTGGTGATTCGAATTTCGTGAGAAGATTCCGTCGCAACGAAAGACGCCTTTCTTTTAATGATGTCCAGCCCAAATCCTGTATCATTTCTGTAACACTCTCCCCCATATTTCGCGATTATACAAAACGTGCTGCCTTTCTTTGACCTTTTCAATGTACTCCGTCAGTTCTATCTGGTAAGGATCCCACAACGTGCAGCAGTATTCTAAAAGAGGACGGACAAGCGTAGTGTAGGCAGTCTCCTTAGTAGGTCTATAACATTTTCTAAGTGTCCTGTAAATAAAACGCAGTCTTTGGTTGGCCTTCCCCACAACATTTTCTGTGTGTTCCTTCCAATTTTGCTCCGGACACTGCGAGAGGGCTGTACAAGCAATGATCACACGCACGGCACAGCGGACACACCAGGAACCGCGGTGTTGGCCGTCGAATGGCGCTAGCTGCGCAGCATTTGTGCACCGCCGCCGTCAGTGTCAGCCAGTTTGCCGTGGCATACGGAGCTCCATCGCAGTCTTTAACACTGGTAGCATGCCGCGACAGCGTGGACGTGAACCGTATGTGCAGTTGACGGACTTTGAGCGAGGGCGTATAGTGGGCATGCGGGAGGCCGGGTGGACGTACCGCCGAATTGCTCAACACGTGGGGCGTGAGGTCTCCACAGTGGTCGGCGGAAGGTGCACGTGCCCGTCGACCTGGGACCGGACCGCAGCGACGCACGGATGCGCGCCAAGACCGTAGGATCCTACGCAGTGCCGTAAGGGACCGCACCGCCACTTCCCAGCAAATTAGGGACACTGTTGCTCCTGGGGTATCGGCGAGGACCATTCGCAACCGTCTCCATGAAGCTGGGCTACGGTCCCGCACACCGTTAGGCCGTCTTCCGCTCACGCCCCAACATCGTGCAGCCCGCCTCCAGTGGTGTCGCGACAGGCGTGAATGGACGAATGGAGACGTGTTCGTCTTCAGCGATGAGAGTCGCTTCTGCCTTGGTGCCAATGATGGTCGTATGCGTGTTTGGCGCCGTGCCGGTGAGCGCCACAATCAGGACTGCATAAGACCGAGGCACACAGGGCCAACACCCGGCATCATGGTGTGGGCAGCGATCTCCTACACTGGCCGTACACCACTGGTGATCGTCGAGGGGACACTGAATAGTGCACGGTACATCCAAACCATCATCGAACCTATCGTTCTACCATTCCTAGACCGGCAGGGGAACTTGCTGTTCCAACAGGACAATGCACGTCCGCATGTATCCCGTGCCACCCAACGTGCTCTAGAAGGTGTAAGTCAACTACCCTGGCCAGCAAGATCTCCGGATCTGTCCCCCATTGAGCATGTTTGGGACTGGATGAAGCGTCGTCTCACGCGGTCTGCACGTCCAGCACGAACGCTGGTCCAACTGAGGCGCCAGGTGGAAATGGCATGGCAAGCCGTTCCACAGGACTACATCCAGCATCTCTACGATCGTCTCCATGGGAGAATAGCAGCCTGCATTGCTGCGAAAGGTGGATATACACTGTACTAGTGCCGACATTGTGCATGCTCTGTTGCCTGTGTCTATGTGCCTGTGGTTCTGTCAGTGTGATCATATGATGTATCTGACCCCAGGAATGTGTCAATAAAGTTTCCCCTTCCTGGGACAATGAATTCACGGTGTTCTTATTTAAATTTCCAGGAGTGTAGTCCAAATGTTACCTATTATAATACCTTATGATTCTTCTCGACATGTAACAGTTCATTAGTCGTATAGCGGTACTAGAGACTCGACTAGATGCTGTCTTCACTCTCTTCAAAACTCAATCCGACTCCTACTTCTCTACAAAGTTAATAAGTCACAATTAACGAGGAATAAACGTGTAGCGCATGGAGTGCATATCAGGCTACACCGTAGTCACATATAGACTTTGATCTACATAGTCTGTTTAAAAATACATTCAATTACAGGCGTAGTCACGTTTCACACTCAGGGCCAACGTCATATCAGATCATCAATGTTATACTACAGTTTCCATGACCTGAATCCGTTACAATGAAATTCACTGGCTGTATGACAGACTAAGGAGGTTTCTACTACTATTTCTGCCGTCTTCATCGCTGGTACCGAGTGCAAGGGGGATCGATGAAATGGGCTCGTTGCGTGCAATATGTCTTACAATAATTCGAAATTGAATTACTATCCATTGCAAAAAATAATGAAAGTATTTATGCCAGCCCGCCATCTTTCCATAAAATTGGTAATTCAGTCTTTAAACTAACCCGAAATCCAAAAAATTCAAACAAACACAAACCCATTCAACAATCAAAAACTCTATGATGCCAAAACAATTGTGAAAAATCAGATAAATTTCCTGGGTAAGTAGTTAGTTTAATAGTGAAACTTCCTGGTAGATTAAAACTGTGTGTCGAACTGAGACTCGAACCCGGGAACTTTACCTTTCGCGGGCAAGTGCTCTGCCTGCTGAGCACTTGCCCGCGAAAGGCAAAGGTCCCGAACTCGACTTTCGGTTCAGCACACAGTTTTAATCTGCCAGTAAGTTTCATATCACCGCACACTCCGCTGCAGAGTGAAAATCTCATTCTGGAAACATCCCCCAGGATGTGGCTAAGCGATGTCTCCGTAATATCCTATCCTCCAAGAGTGCTAGTTCTGCAAGTTCGCAGAAGAGCTTCTGTGAAGTGTGGAAGGTAAGAACGGGCCACTGCCGGAATTAAAACTGTGGGGACGGGTCGTGAGTCGCGCTGGGGTAACTCAGTCGGTAGAGTACTTACCCACAAAAGGCAAAGGTCCCGAGTTTGAGTCTCGGTCCGACACACAGTTTTAATCTGCCAGGAAGTTTCATATCTGCGCACTCCCCGTTGCAGAGTGAAAATCTCTTTCTGGTAGTTTAATAATGTTTCATGACATCAAAATAACTCTAAGCAAGAGATCAGCTTGGCCAAGAATTACAGATGCTGTTAAAAATATCAGCGACGACATGAACAAGGTAGCACCATCAGAATATTTAAGTGAGGAACTGTTTGCTACAGCAGCTGTGTAACTCTTGTCTGTGATGACACAATGAAAATTACTTAAGCATTAAGAGTACTTCGAACGACAACTGACTCGAAAATACGTGTTACTGCCGCGGGGGAAAGCCGACGTAATTTTAAGCAAGAACGCCGACACACAGATGTCGGCAGCGTCAAGTAATGTTACCCACACACCAACGCCGTCACGTCCCTGAGCAGCTTGTTACTGTCCTCTAGAATACTATCCACGGCTGGCGCTCATTTGCCCACACAGACCAAAGGCGAAGGCAAAAGAACCCTACATATAGCTGGGCTACCTCACTAGACAGCGCCATCAGGAAATTCGTGTTACGAAAAATAACCATTAGGTTTTAATTACCACACCGAAATATTGTACATCTATATCTACGTCATACTTAGAAAGTCACCTAATGGTGTGTGGCGGAGGGTACTTTCCGTACCACTATCTGATACCTCCAACCCTGTTTCACTTCCGAATAGTGCATGGGAAGAATGATTGTCGGTAAGCCTCTGTTTTGGCTCTAATTTCTCGGATTTTCTCTTCGTGGTCAATACGCGAGATATATGTTGGGGGAAGTAATAAGCTGTTTGACTCCTCCTGTAAAGTGCTGCCCCGAAATTTGAACACTAAATCTCTCCGTGATGCACAGCGTCTTTCTTGTAACGTCTGCCAGTGGAGTTTTATTAGCATCTCCGTAACGCTCTGTCGCCAGCTAAACGATCCTGTGACGATACGCGCCGCTCTTCGTTGGATCTTCTCTATCTCCTCTATCAGCCCTACCTGATAGAGATCCCAGACAGATGAACAGTACTCAAGAGTCGGGCGAACAAGCGCCTTACAAGCCACTTCTTTCGTGGATGAGTTACATTTCCTTAAGATTCTTCCGATGAATCTGAGTCTTGTGTCTGCTTTTCCCACTATCTGTTTTATATGGTCATTCCGCTTAAGTCGCTCTGAATAGTTACGCCTAGATATTTTACGGCAGACGCTGTCTCCAGCTGTATGTCATCAATAGTGTAGCTGTACATTAGAAGATTTCTTTTTTTTCCACGTATTTGTCTGCATCATTGCAGACTTGGAAATTATAGCGCTGTAGTACCTTACGTCTCCGGCAGAGGTCATCGATGAAGTGGGGTATTGTGCGGTAACTTGTTTCTTGATTATAAAGTGGAACGGCGCTGCAGCGATCTATGCTGAGTTGGTGGAAGTGTACTCCGACAATGCTTAATTAGACACTGTCCAGTCACATCAATGTGAACATCATTCAGGAGCCTGAATAAAAATCTTATGCAGCGCCGACCGCTGCGAGACGTACAGAGAGAGAGTCAGTGAGGCTCTGGAAGGTACCGCCAGGGTTATGGAGCCACGCCCACTCCAGTAGCGTGGACAGCAGGACTTCGCTGAGGATCCATGGCGGGAACAGTCCCATTGAGATGGTTTAAATTTGGGAAGTTTTGCTGCCGGGGGAGTCGGACAAACTCATCCTAATGCTCTTCGAACCACGCACGTACACTGCGAGCTGTGTGATACCTTGGATTGTCCTGCTAGTAGATGCCGTCGCACAGACAAAAAACAAACGGCGTGTAGGGGTGGACATGGTGCTCAAAGACAGCTGCAGGCTTGTGTTGATCTATTGTGCCTTCCAGAATGACTAGATCACCCAGGAAATGCCACGAAAACATTCCCCATACCACTGAGTTCCCTTCTCCGGTCTGAATGCTTCTGACAATTGTTGCATGGTGTTTGCTTTCAGGCGCTTCACGCCGTACACGCCATAAGCCATCTGCGCGGTGGAGAATACAGGGTGTTTCAAAAATGACCGGTATATTTGAAACGGCAATAAAAACTAAACGAGCAGCGATAGAAATACACCGTTTGTTGCAATATGCTTGGGACAACAGTACATTTCCAGGCAGACAAACTTTCGAAATTACAGTAGTTACAATTTTCAACAACAGATGGCGCTGCGGTCTGGGAAACTCTATAGTACGATATTTTCCACATATCCACCATGCGTAGCAATAATATGGCGTAGTCTCTGAATGAAATTACCCGAAACCTTTGACAACGTGTCTGGCGGAATGGCTTCACATGCAGATGAGATGTACTGCTTCAGCTGTTCAATTGTTTCTGGATTCTGGCGGTACACCTGGTCTTTCACGTGTCCCCACAGAAAGAGGTCACAGGGGTTCATGTCTGGCGAATAGGGAGGCCAATCCACGCCGCCTCCTGTATGTTTCGGATAGCCCAAAGCAATCACACGATCATCGAAATATTCATTCAGGAAATTAAAGACGTCGGCCGTGCGATGTGGCCGGGCACCATCTTGCATAAACCACGAGGTGTTCGCAGTGTCGTCTAAGGCAGTTTGTACCGCCACAAATTCACGAAGAATGTCGAGATAGCATGATGCAGTAATCGTTTCGGATCTGAAAAATGGGCCAATGATTCCTTTGGAAGAAATGGCGGCCCAGACCAGTACTTTTTGAGGATGCAGGGACGATGGGACTGCAACATGGGGCTTTTCGGTTCCCCATATGCGCCAGTTCTGTTTATTGACGAAGCCGTCCAGGTAAAACAAAGCTTCGTCACTAAACCAAATGCTGCCCACATGCATATCGCCGTCATCAATCCTTTGCACTATATCGTTAGCGAATGTCTCTCGTGCAGCAATGGTAGCGGCGCTGAGGGGTTGCCGCGTTTGAATTTTGTATGGATAGAGGTGTAAACTCTGGCGCATGAGACGATACGTGGACGTTGGCGTCATTTGGACCGCAGCTGCAAAACGGCGAACGGAAACTCGAGGCCGCTGTCGGATCACCTGCTGCACTAGCTGCGCGTTGCCCTCTATGGTTGCCGTACGCGGTCGCCCTACCTTTCCAGCACGTTCATCCGTCACGTTCCCAGTCTGTTGAAATTTTTCAAACAAATCCTTTATTGTATCGCTTTTCGGTCCTTTGGTTACATTAAACCTCCGTTGAAAACTTCGTCTTGTTGCAACAACACTGTGTTCTAGGCGGTGGAATTCCAACACCAGAAAAATCCTCTGTTCTAAGGAATAAACCATGTTGTCTACAGCACACTTGCACATTGTGAACAGCACACGCTTACAGCAGAAAGACGACGTACAGAATGGTCCACCCACAGACTGCGTTGTCTTCTATATCTTTCACATCACTTGCAGCGCCATCTGTTGTTGAAAATTGTAACTACTGTAATTTCGAAAGTTTGTCCGCCTGAAAATGTACTGTTGTCCCAAGCATATTGCAACAAACGGTGTATTTCTATCGCTCTCGTTTAGTTTTTATTGCCGTTTCAAATATACCGGTCATTTTTGAAACACCCTGTATAAATGAGATGCGTCTGAAGAGATCAGCTGTCGCCACTTAGAGGACTTAAAATTGCACCACTGACTTGCAAATTCCAGCCTTCGTCGCCGATCAACAGCAGTGAACCAGGCGACTGCAGTGGACGCCCACACGCAGCGACGTTCGCTGAACGGTCATTGGGGAATCACTGTTAATAGCCCCTAGGTGTTCCTTGGAGGTCAGCTACTCAACAGCTGCGCGTCTGTTCGCCCGTACACATTTTCGTACCCGTCGTTCAGACATGTCGTCTATGACCCGTGGTGCACTACGATTGCTTCGTCGCCGGTGTGGGATAGGGCCATGTTGCCATTTACGGAATCCTTTAGCCACATCAACACGCGCAGGGTTTACAATCTTATCCGTTTCAGAAGTACTTCGACCCTTGGCCCGAAAGTCAATTCCTGATTCGTTTTCAACATAATCCAGGACATTTTCAGTGTGCGAAACGTCGCTGGCCGCCGAGTTCCGCTACTGCTCACGTCCAGTCGAAAAGCACAATGAGGCAAACCAGCAGGCAGAAACTGGTGACTTCAAAAACAACATAATCCTATGGACGGGTGCTGCGTGTTTCACTAATATCGCGAGCCGATGGAACAAAGTAAGGGATGTAAACATGCGGATTGGCCACAGGCAAAAAAAGCAAAGACCCGACCCTCATCAGGCAATGTGATGCTAATTGCTTTTTGGGACTGCCATCGTGTGATAATAACAAATTACGCACAACGAGGCAAACTGCTACAAAAGCGTATTATTGAAATATTCTGACGAGGTTAAGGGGGACTGTCTGAACTAGAGTTAACCAAACATTTCTCACAGCGGGCTGGATAACCGACAAATTGACGAGCGTGGTCGGCATCATCATTCTGTACCACACTTGCAAGCCTGCACGAAAGTTCGGGTGGAAAAGACGAGAAACTATGAAGTTCAACATTCTGAGTTAATCACAGCTGAGTAACATACATAGCACAAAAAAAGACGTTAGTGAGATTTCTGAAATTGACGTTGGGTTTCACAATATGATCAGTGTTTGGTTTTGTGCTGCTGCATCAATCAAGAGAATCTCTTTCAAATGTTCATCACTCATACTCATTCGATTTGCTGCCTCGACAGACAATATTTTCGAAAACTTTTGGTCACAGACATAAGTTTTGCAAACACTTATGCCACATTAGCGGCCAATTTCTTTAAATTTTTAAACTCAGCTTCTAGTAACCAGCGGTAAAATTCAGCAAGTTTTCTTCTCTGTGCGTTTCTTTCAACACGTCATTCGCTTACAGATCAATGAGCTCCAATTGTAGTTCATCTGGCATATCATCAACGTTACATTCAAACGCATTGTCTAACAGAAGAGAGTCACTTTTTCTTCCATCAAGATCTCAAAATCCCTGCAAAAATGGTGCTAAGAGATAAGATCAATTTTTTTTCTGGAAGTCAAGGTTGACATCCTCTTTGATTGTAACGCAAAACTTTGTGAAACAGAGAAAATGAGGGAAGTTTTCTCCTTTCAGTTGCCCTTCAATCAATCAAAACTTTCTCTGAAATCTTTTGAAGATTCTGTGGAGATCGCTGACAATGTTATCCTGTCCCTCAAATGTTAAGTTCAGTTCATTCATGTGGATTGTGAAGTCAGCTGAAATGACGAATTTGACAGCTAGATAGATTATGACAGCTGTAGATCAGTTCTATCTCTTTGAATGCGAAAGATTCTATTTCGTTTCGGAGACTGTAAAAGGGAAACAGCTGAGCAGCCTCACTGCTTTGTGATAAAGCAAGTCACAGAATTAAGAATCGGTTTGTTCAAGGAAAGCCTGCAACAGATAATGATTAAATGCATGTCCCCGTATGAAGCCCACAGCAGAAACAACTGATTTCGGTACACAAGAAATATCTAAGTCTTTTCCACAGAGATGGGTATACAGTATATGAACAGAGTGCTCAGAAAAAGAAAAATCTTCCACCTGAGTCCTGATCATCGAACATAGTGAATTTAAGACAGGTAGGAACCAGGAGGTCTCCGCACTTGTGGAAGTCTCCTGGAAATCTAAACATAATACAGTAAAACTTACTCAAAACGGAATCGCTTGGAACTCAAATAACTTCCAAATTGTACAAGTTTCCGGATTACACAAAACACACAAGGCTACATAAAATTTATAAAGTACCACGATCAAAATTATACAGATATTTGCAGACCTTTGCTCCTGCGCAGCAGATATTTCTTACTGTATATTTTTCAACAGAGCATTAGATTATTGCTGTAATTACTACATGGTACGTAATGCGCATATTTTTACCGTAGATTTAAATTCGGTTTTGTTGTACACAATTATTATTCCTGTGTTTGTATGTTTTACATTTCACGTATCAAAGAGGGAAACATGTTTGAATTTTCTTTTCAATTTTTTTCTACACACTATTTTTTCCCTGTGTGATATTTCTAACTGCTTGAGAACATTTGTGTGTGTTGCAGATTGCGTAGCATCGTTTACGCATGTAGTAGGTTCTTCTCCTTCCTTTACATTTGCCCATTTCCTTCGCTCTACTCATAACGTATCTTATCCCTGTTTCTTAAAGTTTCATAAATTTGTTTTTTACCACAATTAAAACCAATATCGCTTCGCACACAGAAAGATTGTCTTTCTCACCCGGCTCGAATATCTTCCTCTCTCAGTTAAATGTAGCGTTAAATGTTAGCGACAACTACCTTTTCTCCCTCAGCACTTGAAGTGCTGCAAGTCAACTGAAACTGTCTAAAACTAACACAGGTCGTGCATTTTTTTGGAATGTCTGTCCTTATAAGGCAAAACTAGTAACTTAACGGAACAACAATCATCTCCTTCACGAAGCAGCATTGTGAGGTCTATACAGTATTCGTGTGAAAAGCATCGCCTTCTATAGAAGTGAATATTTAAGGTATACTGTAATTTCGTTCTTTTCGTATCACGCTATGAGTTAGTAACTACATCTTAAAATCTTCAGGCACGTTCCACCATATACTAAAAAAATCAGTTATAAAGGTCTATTGAATGCTCCTGGACTCAAATAATCGTATGGTGTAGCCAGATGTCAGAATTATATACGTTCCTCTTTGATCAAGTTTTGCTGTATTTCAATATAAACCGTATCACACGTCTCAGATTCTATATATTGTGTCAAGCGGTCCCGATGAATTGACGTTGCGGGTCGGATCCTGCCCACGAGCTGCAGTTTGATGACACATGGACTAGACGAAAAACAGTGAGAACCTGCCGAAACACGTGTTTCGTTCCACAACAAAACCCCAGGCTATTCTGCAGAGGGCGCAGTCAGACACGCTGCATTTTCGGTCTATGAAATTTGGTCTCATCTCCTTTTATCACGGCGTTGAGTCACTTTTTCCTCTTTCCCCGAATAAAAGCGTTGCATGGCAGGCAGTCCCAAAATGAAGACGAGGCGATTTTTGTGACTAGGTAGTTTTTCTGTAGGGCCAAAATACTCTCTTCTATAACCAAGGCCTACGTCAAGTCATCCGAAGTTCGGAAAACTGATTGTCAATGTGAAAAGTGAATTTGCAGAGAAGGGCTAACACCACTACCATCTTTCGTGGTCACAACACGATGTTCTGCGCTACCACACCTAAACTGACTGACTTGTCCTAGTTAATGAACAATAGAAATATCGACAGGCAACCGCGATCTGTTGTTGTTTTTCTACCCAATATCAGACCGAGAGAAGGCATAGACTACGACCCTACTTGCAGGGAGATACTAATTTTGATGGATCTGGGTGAAGGTGGTATAAATCACAACAGAAATTAAAGATTTAGAAACTAGCACAAGGAGATACACTCTGAAATCAGCATAGAACAACGTACTCTTAACCGAGAGCAGCCTCCGCTGACATAAAAACATTCACAGATCAACGTATAGAAAGAGCATTGACCTCTAACGAAGCAAGTTTAGCTCGAGAACGGCTCGGAGAGAAAATACTGAACCATGGGAGCTAGGTTTTGCCAACAAGAAAGGGAGTAGCAGACTTCCGTGAACTTTACCAAGTGGCTGACACTACTGTTCTCCCATTGTATCGCGAAATGCTCGCGATCGCCAAAGGACCGAAACGGCGATGGAATGCGAGCGTCATTTCTAGGAGGATGCAAGATGACTTGGACAGGATTTGTGATTGGTGTAAAGAATGGCAGATAACTCTAAATATAGATGAATGTAAATTAATGCAGATGAATAAGAAAAAGAATCCCATAATGTTTGAATACTCCATTAGTAGTGTTGCGCTTGACACAGTCACGTCGATTAAATATATTGGCGTAAAACTGCAAAGCGATATGAAGTGGGACAAGCATGTAATGGCAGTTGTGGGGAAGGCGGATAGTCGTCTTTGGTTCATTGGTAGAATTTTGGGAAGATGTGGTTCATCTGTAAAGGAGACCGCTTATAAAACACTAATACGACCTATCCTTGAGTACTGCTCGAGCGTTTGGGATCCCTATCAGGTGGGATTGAGGGAGAACATAGAAGCAATTCAGAGTCAGGCTGCTTGATTTGTTACTGGTTGGTTTGATCATCACGCGACAGTTACGGAAATGCTTCAGGTTTTCGGGTGGGAGTCTCTGGAGGAAAGGAGGCGTTCTTTTCGTGAATCGCCTTGAGGAAATTTAGAGAACCAGCATTTGAAGCTGACTGCAGTACAATTTTACTGCCACCAACTTACATTTCGCGGAAAGACCACAAAGATAAGATAAGAGAGATTAGCGCTCGCACAGAGGCATATAGGCAGTCACTTTTCCCTCGTTCTGTTTGGGAGTGGAACAGGGAGAGAAGATGCTAGTTGTGGTACGAGGTACCCTCCGCCATGCACCGTATGTTGGATTGCGGAGTATGAATGTAGATGCAGATATAGGCAGCCTGTGCCCAAAGTACCGAACACTTGAATTATATTTTAGCATGGCGGAGCGGGCCTATAAACATACGGTCGCGGGTCGGGAAGGCAGCTAGTAATCCTTCCAAGAAGACGCAGATGTGCTCAGGAACGACGGTGCTCAGGATTTTTTTTTTCTGGTCAGTACCTCATACTCGTACGCCTACGGCGGAAAAAAGTAGGCAAGCGCCTAGCTGTTACCTGCTGGGACCTAGAACTGTCCGCTTCCTTTTTGTCACAGAGGTTTGCTAATCTGGCACAACCTTGGCCTTTGAAACGTCAGGCTTTCTGTGTTTGTGCTCGCGTTAAGACAAAGAATACGCTTCGTTTAAACTTGAATTTTGTAACGGCCGCCACCAGTTTGAACAGTTCATTAAATCCTCTCAAAATGACGGCAGCCGAGATCTGTTTACAGATTTCGGTTGTTCTGTACATAGCGAATTATTACCATAGCGTTTCTTTTGTTTCTGTAGTTATTCAGATGCTTTATTTCGCGGATGAACCTTTAGAGACATCGAAATAATATTCATGCGCAATTCAATGGTAGATAAGCGGTTTGTTCCTCGTGAAAAGTAGCCGCTAGTGGCGTTCTTGGGAGAGTTCGTAACACGATGTATTACATTACAGTTCTCGACATAATAATTAAATTATAACAATACCTCGTACATCTATGATTATTGTGGATCTTCCCTGAGATCTGTTTTATGATCAGAACGCTACATACCACAATTAATGAATGCATATTCTCACGGGAATAGCACAGAAGGGAGAGCGACTACACAGCAAAGGAGAATTCAATTAGTGATTGGCCAACCAGGAGAGATCGTGGAACAAAGGGTTTCATGAATTATCCGCGTGAGGAAGCAGACGAAAGTCAAGAAACGAGGTGGCGTTCTGGTTAATAAATTACGCTCTCCCCTACTCGCTGGAAGACGACGTCGTGTTCATTACGTCACGCAAGAAGGCGATGCTAACTCACCGTGCAAGCGGACAGCGCCAGCGTCCTCCCAGACGTGGGGGCCTCGCTGCTGGAGAACATCTGCAGCGGGCCGCCGTCCGGCTGGAAGTCAGGGAGGCGGCGGCGGTACTTCAGAGAGATGACGGCGCCATCTCCGTGGCGGCCTCCACGTTGCAGGAGAAAGCGCCGCCGTGAGCCGACTACCAGGGGAGGGACGCCGGGCGCGAGGCGTGCCAAGTCGACGTCACACGGGACGGCGCCAGCAACTGTGCAGGCGGCCGTCCCCTGCGTGCAGATGCTACAGCTCTCCCCGGCTTCACGCATCGGTCTCCTTACTGTTTACATACGCAAGTCTCCGTTTCTCTTCAGATGGCTCTTTGCGATAGCTTCTACTCACCCATTACTATGGTGGAAAGCAAGACGTCCTAAAAAGATGACACACATGTAGCAGACGTATCTTCATCATCATCATCATTATCACCATTTAAGACTGATTATGCCTTTCAGTGTTCAGTCCTGAGCATAGTCTCCCTTATAAAATTCCTCCATGATCCCCTCTTCAGTGCTAACATTGGTGCCTCTTCTGATGTTAAGCCTATTACTTCAAAATCATTTAACCGAATCCAGGTACCTTCTCCTTGGTCTACCCCGACTGCTCCTACCGTCTACTGGGTAACCTTGCTTCTCCCATTCGTGTAACATGACCCCACCATCTAACCCTGTTCGCCCTGACTGCTACATCTATAGAGTTCATTCCCGGTTTTTCTTTGATTTCCTCATATGTGGACACCCTCCTGCCGTTGTTCCCATTACTAGTACCTGCAATCATCCTAGCTACTTTTATATCCGTAACCTCAACCTTATTGATAAGGTAACCTGAATCCTCAGAGCTTTCGCTCCCATACAACAAAGTTGGTCGAAAGACTGAAAGGTGCGCAGATAACTTAATGTTGGTACTAACTTCCTTCTTGCAGAAGAGAGTTTATCGTAGTTGAGCGCTCACTGCTCTAGCTTTACTACACCTCGCTTCCAGTTCTTTCACTATGTTGCCATCCTGTGAGAATATGCATCCTAAGTACTTGAAAACGTCCACCTGTTCTAACTTTGTTCCTCCGATTTGGCACTCAATCCGCTTATATCTCTTTTCCACTGGCATTACTTTCATTTTGGAGATGCTAATCTTCATACCATAGTCCTTACGTTTCTGATCTAGCTCTGAAATATTACTTTGCAAACTTTCAATCGAATCTGCCATGACAACTAAGTCATGCGCATATGCGAGACTGCTTATTTTGTGTTCACATATCTTAATCTCACCCAGCCAGTCTATTCTTTTCAACATGTGATCCATAAATAATATGAACAACAGTGGAGACAGGTTGCAGCCTTGTCTTACCGCTGAAACTACTCTGAAATGCCTGACTATGTATGTAAAGACATTTAATTGCTTGCAAAAGTTTGACTCCTATTCCATAATCTCGTAGAACAGACAATAACTTCCTCCAAGGAACCCTGTCATATGCCTTTTCTAGATCTATGGAAATGGAAATGTCGTATGGCTAGTGCCTCCCGTCAGGTAGACCGTTCGCCTGGTGCAGGTCTTTCAATTTGACGCCACTTCGGCGACCTGCGCGTCGATGGGGATGAAATGATGATGATTAGGACAACACAACACCCAGTCCCTGAGCGGAGAAAATTTCCGACCCAGCCGGGAATCGAACCCGGGCTCTTAGGATTGACAGTCTGTCACGCTGACCACTCAGCTACCGGGGCGCACTCTAGATCTATAAAGCATAGACACAATTCTTTGTACCACTCGTAACACTTTTCCATTATTTGTCGTAAGCTAAAAATCTGGTCCTGACAACCTCTAAGAGGTCTAAACCCACACTGATTTTCATCCAATTTGTCCTCAACTAATACTCGCACTTTTCTTTCAACAATACCTGAGAACATGTTACCCACAACGCTGATTAAAGAGATAGCCTGGCCATTAAAATTGCTACATCAAGAAGAAATGCAGATGATAAACGGGTATTCATTGGACAACTGTATTATACTAGAACTGACATGTGATTACATTTTCACGTAATTTGGGTGCATAGATCCTGAGAAATCAGTACCCAGAACAACCAACTCTGGCCGTAATAACGGCCTTGGTACGCCTGGGCATTGAGTCAAACAGAGCTTGGGTGGCGTGTACAGGTACAGCTGCCCATGCAGCTTCAACACGATACCACCCTTCATCAAGAGTAGTGGCTGGTGTACTGTGTCGAGCCAGTTGCTCGGCCATCATTGACCAGACGTTTTCAGTTGGTGAGAGATCTGGAGAATGTGCTCGCCAGGGCAGCAGTCGAACATTTTCCTGTATCCAGAAAGACCCGCACAGGACCTGCAACATGGGGTAGTGCATTATCCTGCTGAAATGTAGGGTTTCGCAGGGATCGAATGAAGGATAGAGCCACGGGTCGTAACACGTTTAAAATGTAACGTCCGCTGTTCACAGTGCCGTCAATGAGAACACGAGGTGACCGAGACGTGTAACCAATGGCACCCCATACCATCACGCCGGGTGATATACCAGTATGGCGATGACGAATACTCGTTTCCAATGTGCGTTCACCGCGATGTCGCTAAACACGGATGCGACCATAATGACGCTGTAAAGAGAATTCATCCGATAAAGTGACGTTTGGCCATTCGTGCACCCAGGTTGATCGTTTAGTACACCATCGCAGGCGCTCCTGTCTGTGATGCAGCATCAAGGGTAACCGCAGCCATGGTCTCCGAGCTGACAATCCATGCTGCTGCAAACGTCGTCGAACTGTTCATGCAGATGGTTGTTGTCTTGCAAACGTCCCCAACTGTTGGCTCAGGGATCGAGACGTGGTTGCACTATCCGTTACAGCCATCGGATAAGATGCCTGTCATGTCGACTGCTAGTGATACGAGGCCGTTGGGATCCAGCACGGCGTTCCGTATTACCCTGAAACCACCGATTCCATATTCTGCTAACAGTCATTGGATTTCGACCAACGCGAGCAGCCATGTCGCTATACGATAAACCGCAATCGCGATAGGTTTCAATCCGACCTTTATCAAAGTCGGAAACGTGATGGTACGCATTTCTCCTCCTTACACGAGGTATCACAACAACGTTTAACCAGGCAACGCCGCTCAACTGCTGTTTGTGTATGGAAAATCGGTTGGAAACTTTCCTTATGTAAGCACGTTGTAGGTGTCGCTATCGGCGCCAACATTGTGTGATTACTCTGAAAAGCTAATGATTTGCATATCACAGCATCTTCTTCCTGACGGTTAAATTTCGCATCTGTAGTAAGTCATTTTCGTAGTGTAGCAATTTTAATAGACAGTAGTGTACTTTGTTTTGACCGGCAGCTCCAGCGAGAGAAGCCTGAACCACGAAAAATGTTACGGTCGTTAGCTTGCAACGAGCAGCGAAGTGTAGTTCGATATTTACGGGCCGCGCGGGATTTGCCGAGCGGTCTTTGGCGCTGCAGTCATAGACTGTGCGGCTGGTCCCAGCGGAGGTTCGAGCCCTCCCTCGGGCATGGGTGTGTGTGTTTGTCCGTAGGATAATTTAGGTTAAGTAGTGTGTAAGCTTTGGGACTGATGACCTTAGCAGTTAAGTCCTATAAGATTTCACACACACTCACACGATATTTATGGGCCAAAGGGCATAAAGCGAGTGGAATTCACAGTGACATGCACAGCGTGTGTGGACCGTAGCAATTTCTCCAGGTTGCGTCCATTCTTCCTTAGAGGGCTGTGTGAACCTCAGTGATTCACCACACTCCAGCTACAAACCCGCAGAATGTTGGAACCGCTGAGGCAGCAATTCTCAACGAGCGGAGTGTCCAACTGCGATCCTTATCGCAGCAGTTCAGCTTTAATATTGTGCGAAGTACGTTACTGTTGTGACTCGCTGAAATTTCGTAAAGGTGTTGGTATACGAACCATCCATTGCGTCCTTGAACGTCCTCTTGGGCATTTTTCAGTAGGTTGAGACTGGTGAATTCGGTTAGGGAGGGATTCATTAGGTCTAAAGATGGGACGAAACCACTGTAACCTCTTCTCGCATAATATTCGGCCAGTTTGTGACATTGTAAACCGATGCCTTCTTTCGTTCTTCCGTTCCGTTTACCTTTCATGGTATTCCAGAGGGGTTCGTAGATCTTTTCATGTACCTTCATATCGAAAGCATAGATTGCTTCTTTAGTTGTTACTGATGTCACGCTGTTTGCAAAGCCACATAAAATTATCACCGTACTAATGTTGTGTACACCTGAACTTTATATTTTTGTGATATTGGACGTGACTTGAACAAATTATTCAGAATTAAGAACATATGACTGCCGTTTATAATTCGTTGATGTACTTCTCTTGTCACTCCGCTTTTATTAATCACTATGGATCCCACACGTTTGAATTCTTGAACTTGATCAAAGGCAAGCCTGTCAACAACAATGAAAGGAAGGAGAGCTTTATGGCATGCAACAACGAAATATCTTGTTTCATCATTCCTCACCACCAGCTTAATTTTCTCCGTGTTGTCGAAAATCGAGAAGTGTCAGCCCACACTTGCTCCAGTGTATCGCCCAAACTCACAACATCGTCAGTAAATACCAGGATTGTATCTCCTTGCATCATCTTCGTTTTTCTGATTGACAGGTGTCACGGCTTACTTTTTAGAACGTCAAGTTTAATAGTATTGGCGCCAATCTACATCTCCATCATAATGCACAAGCCATCTAGTGGTGTATGGTGAAGGGTACTTCTGGGATCACTAAATGATCCCCCCATTCCTTGTCCACCTGTGTATGGATCTCCTTGTCTCCTTCTATTTCCAGTACTGAATGGTGACTTAATTGGTTCCGAACATTACTTGAGAAGTTGGCTGAAACTAGTGAACACCAATTAGTCGGATCTCAGACGTATTTCGATGAGATGTCCAACTCTTCTGACGTTTTGCATGAAATGGGGTGGTCAATGTTGTCAAAAGCTCGTCGAAAATCAATGAAGATGTTGTGTAATTCTCAATCGAAATCGTAAGATTTTTCTATCAGCTGTCTCAGCAAATATGTGATTAAGAGTTGACCGTCGAAGGACTAAGCCACGTTCATAGCGGCCTATAGTTACTGAAAACTAATGTTTTCATGCGGTTTAGGTTTTTTCCACCCTTGATTAAACATCTTATTACAAGTTCAAAACATTTTATTACAAGTTCTGAAGATCCGTTAACACGAGCAATATTTTACGGCAATGAGTGGCCGCAGTTGTGTTACGGTAACAATACTAAGAAATGGAGTATTGTTACCTCTGTGACAGTGGATGAGAAACGGATGTCATTTTTCAGTCTTAGTACTATTAGGTCAGTGGAAGGACACTGACTCGGTGCCACCAAAAAATGGCCCGTAAGGAACAGTGTTGACAAAATGATAGTGCCCATGGCGCACTCCTTACTGTGTCCCAAACAGGGCTACAGTGACGCGTGCGAGCTACCAAGATGTTTAGAATAACAAACTATTCCAGGATTGCGAAAGTAACGGCCGAAATGGATGTATGTATGTTGGTACAACAGTCAATGCAGGAACGCAACTGGCGAACGCGAAGCAGGAGCTTTCTTCTTCAAAACAGCATTTCTCATGCTTTTTTTGCTCACCTGACGTGGCTCCTAGAGATGTTTGACATTTTCCAACTTCGGAAGACACGCTCTGAGGTCGCACATTCCCAGTTGTTCCGTAATAACCTTATTTTTGAGGAAGTTCAAAATCCCTGATGAGGTCATATAGTTTTCCTTTGTCATCTTAAAAAAATAAAGATAGGTTCTTATCCCTCAAAAAGGATGATTTTCCATCTTAATTTTAGGATTAATTAGAGTTCTTAGAATCGATTTCTGGAGGATGGGTATAGTGTAAAATGCAGTGCCTACATTGTGGCATATAATTTTTGGGATTGTCTCTATGGAGCTGCCATTTCTATACGATAAATCATGCGTAAATAGCAATCATTGGTGTCATTGTTGGGATTCCTCTAATTTGTTGGGAGTCCAAGTGGCATATGGCGCCCATTTCTACACATATCAAAAAAGTTTTGCGTCTTCTCGGTTCCGGAGCCTGTACAGAAAATTGGAATAGAGATCAACATAAACTTCATTTCCGCCCTTTTTATTGCTCAAGAAAACCACACATGGCATGTTGCACC